>NC_043751.1:32908063-33147428 GCF_902148845.1 Salarias fasciatus
TAGAACCAGTCCAGAGTGTCAGAACCAGGTCCATGGTGAGACCGATCCATGGGTTAGAACCAGGTGCAGGTGTTAGAACTAGGTCCAGAGTGGTTAGAACCAGGTCCAGAGTGTTTACAACCAGGTCCAGAGTGGGTTAGAACCAGGTCCAGTGTTACAACCAGTCCAGAGTGGGTTAGAACCAGGTCCAGATTGGGTTAGAACCAGGTCCTGGTGTTAGAACTAGGTCCAGGTGTTAGAACCTGGTCCAAAGTGGGTTAGAACCAGGTCCAGTGGGTTAGAACCAGGTCCAGAGTGGGTTAGAACCAGGTCCAGAGTGTTAGAACCAGTCCAGAGTGTCAGAAACCAGGTCCATGGTGTTAGAACCAGGTCCAGAGTGGGTTAGAACCAGGTGCAGGGTGTTAGAACCAGATCCAGAGTGGGTTAGAACCAGGTCCATGGTGTTAGAACTAGGTCCAGGGTGTTAGAACCTGGTCCAATGGGTTAGAAACCAGGTCCAGATTGGGTTAGAACCAGGTCCAGAGTGGGTTAGAACCAGGTCCAGATTGGGTTAGAACCAGTCCAGAGTGTTAGAACAGGTCCAGAGTGTTAAACCAGGTCCAGAGTGGGTTAGAACCAGGTCCAAAGTGGGTTAGAACCCGTTCCAGAGTGGGTTAGAACCAGGTCCAGAGTGGGTTAGAACCAGGTCCAGGGTGTTAGAACCGGTCCAGAGTGTTACAACCAGGTCCAGAGTGGGTTAGAACCAGGTCCAGGGTGTTAGAACTAGGTCCAGGGTGTTAGAACCAGGTCCAGAGTGGGTTAGAACCAGGTCCAGAGTGAGTTAGAACCAGGTCCAGAGTGAGTCAGAACCCGTTCCGAGTGGGTTAGAACCGGTCCATGGGTTACAACCAGGTCCAGAGTGTTAGAACCAGGTGCAGGGTGTTAGAACCAGGTCCAGAGTGGGTTAGAACAGGTCCAGAGTGTTAGAACCAGGTCCAGAGTGTTAAAAACCAGGTGCAGGGTGTTAGAACCAGGTCCAGAGTGGGTTAGAACAGGTCCAGAGGGGTTACAACATCCAGTGTTAGAACCAGGTGCAGGGTGTTAGAACCAGGTCCACAGTGGGTTAGAACCAGGTCCAGGGTGTTAGAACTAGGTCCAGGGTGGGGTTAAACAGGTCCAGAGTGGGTTAGAACCAGGTCCAGATGGGTTAAAACCAGGTCCAGAGTGGGTTAGAACAGGTCCAGGTGTTAGAACTAGGTCCAGGGTGTTAGAACCAGGTCCAGAGTGGGTTAGAACCAGGTCCAGAGTGGGTTAGAACCAGGTGCAAGTGTTAGAAACCAGGTCCAGAGTGGGAGAACCAGGTCCAGGGTGTTAGAACCAGGTCCAGAGTGGGTTAAAACCAGGTCCAGAGTGGGTTAGAACCAGGTCCAGGGTTTAGAACCAGGTCCAGAGTGGGTTGGAACCTGGTCCAGTGGGTTAGAACCAGGTCCAGGGTGTTAGAACTAGGCCCAGTGCGTGTTAGAACCAGGTCCACAGTGGGTTAGAACCAGGTGCAGAGTTGTTAGAACAGGCCACAGTGGGTTAGAACAGGTGCAGAGTGTTAGAACCAGGTCCAGAGTGGGTTAGAACCAGGTCCAGAGTGGGTTAGGAAACCAGGTCCAGAGTGGGTTAGAACCAGGTGCAGAGTGTTAGAACCAGGGTCCAGAGTGGGTTAGAACCAGGTCCAGAGTGGGTTAGAACCAGGTACAGAGTGGGTTAGAACCAGTGCCAGAGTGGTGTTAGAACCAGGTACAGAGTGGGTTGAACCAGGTGCAGGGTGTTAGAACCAGGTCACAGTGGGTTAGAACCAGGTGCAGAGTGTTAGAACCATGGTCCAGAGTGGGTTAGAACCAGGTACAGAGTGGTTAGAACCAGGTCCAGAGTGGGTTAGAACCAGGTCCAGAGTGGGTTAGAACCCGGTACCAGGTGGGTTAGAACCAGGTCCCATGGTGTTAGAACCAGGCTCAGGGATTAGAACCAGGTCCAGAGTGGGTCAGAACCATTCCAGAGTGGGTTAGAACCAGGTCCAGAGTGGTCAGAACCCGTTCCAGATGGGTTAGAACCAGGTCCGAGTGGGTTAGAACCAGGTGCACGGTGTTAGAACCAGATCCAGAGTGGGTTAGAACCAGGTCCATGGGTTAGAACTAGGTCCAGGGTGTTAGAACCTGGTCCAAAGTGGGTTAGAACCAGATCCAGAGTGGGTTAGACCAGGTCCGAGTGGGTTAGAACCAGGTCCAGGGTGTTAGAACCAGGTCCAGAGTGTTACAACCAGGTCCAGAGTGGGTTAGAACCAGGTCCAGGGTGTTAGAATAGGTCCAGGGTGTTAGAACCAGGTCCAAGTGGGTTAGAACCAGGTCCAGAGTGAGTTAGAACCAGGTCCAGAGGAGTCAGAACCCGTTCCAGAGTGGGTTAGAACCAGGTCCAGAGTGGGTTAGAACCAGGTCCAGAGTGTTAGAACCAGGTGCAGGGTGTTAGAACCAGGTCCAGAGTGGGTTAGAACCAGGTCCAGGGTGTTAGAACCAGGTCCAGAGTGGGTTAGAACCAGGTGCAGGGTGTTGGGACCAGGTCCAGAGTGGGTTAGAACCAGGTGCAGGGTGTTAGAACCAGGTCCAGAGTGGGTTAGAACCAGGTCCAGAGTGGGTTAGAACCAGGTCCAGGGTGTTAGAACCAGGTCCAGAGTGGGTTAGAACCAGGTGCAGGGTGTTAGAACCAGGTCCAGAGTGGGTTAGAACCAGGTGCAGAGTGTTAGAACCAGGTCCACAGTGGGTTAGAACCAGGTCCGGAGTGGGTTAGAACCAGGCCCAGGGTGTTAGAACCAGGTCCAGAGTGGGTTAGAACCAGGTGCAGGGTGTTAGAACCAGGTCCACAGTGGGTTAGAACCAGGTGCAGAGTGTTAGAACCAGGTCCACAGTGGGTTAGAACCAGGTGCAGAGTGTTAGAACCAGGTCCAGAGTGGGTTAGAACCAGGTCCAGAGTGGGTTAAAACCAGGTCCAGAGTGGGTTAGAACCAGGTCCAGAGTGGGTTAGAACCAGGTGCAGGGTGTTAGAACCAGATCCAGAGTGGGTTAGAACCAGGTCCATGGTGTTAGAACTAGGTCCAGGGTGTTAGAACCAGGTACAGAGTGGGTTAGAACCAGGTGCAGGGTGTTAGAACCAGGTCCACAGTGGGTTAGAACCAGGTGCAGGGTGTTAGAACCAGGTCCAGAGTGGGTTAGAACCAGGTCCAGAGTGGGTTAGAACCAGGTCCAGGGTGTTAGACCCAGGTACAGAGTGGGTTAGAACCAGGTGCAGGGTGTTAGAACCAGGTCCACAGTGGGTTAGAACCAGGTCCAGAGTGTTAGAACCAGGTCCAGAGTGGGTTAGAACCAGGTCCAGATTGGGTTAGAACCAGGTCCATGGTGTTAGAACTAGGTCCAGGGTATTAGAACCTGGTCCAAAGTGGGTTAGAACCAGGTCCAGAGTGGGTTAGAACCAGGTCCAGATTGGGTTAGAACCAGGTCCAGAGTGTTAAAACCAGGTCCAGAGTGGGTTAGAACCAGGTCCAGAGTGTTAGAACCAGGTCCAGAGTGGGTTAGAACCAGGTCCAGAGTGGGTTAGAACCAGGTCCAGAGTGGGTTAGAACCAGGTCCAGAGTGGGTTAGAACCAGGTCCAGAGTGGGTTAAAACCAGGCCCAGGGTGTTAGAACCAGGTCCACAGTGGGTTAGAACCAGGTGCAGAGTGTTAGAACCAGGTCCACAGTGGGTTAGAACCAGGTGCAGAGTGTTAGAACCAGGTCCAGAGTGGGTTAGAACCAGGTCCAGAGTGGGTTAGAACCAGGTCCAGAGTGGGTTAGAACCAGGTGCAGAGTGTTAGAACCAGGTCCAGAGTGGGTTAGAACCAGGTCCAGAGTGGGTTAGAACCAGGTCCAGAGTGGGTTAGAACCAGGTCCAGAGTGGGTTAGAACCAGGTACAGAGTGGGTTAGAACCAGGTGCAGGGTGTTAGAACCAGGTCCACAGTGGGTTAGAACCAGGTGCAGAGTGTTAGAACCAGGTCCAGAGTGGGTTAGAACCAGGTCCAGAGTGTTAGAACCAGGTCCAGAGTGGGTTAGAACCAGGTCCAGAGTGGGTTAGAACCAGGTACAGAGTGGGTTAGAACCAGGTCCATGGTGTTAGAACCAGGTCCAGGGTATTAGAACCTGGTCCAAAGTGGGTTAGAACCAGGTCCAGAGTGGGTTAGAACCAGGTCCAGATTGGGTTAGAACCAGGTCCATGGTGTTAGAACCAGGTCCAGGGTATTAGAACCTGGTCCAAAGTGGGTTAGAACCAGGTCCAGAGTGGGTTAGAACCAGGTCCAGATTGGGTTAGAACCAGGTCCAGAGTGTTAAAACCAGGTCCAGAGTGGGTTAGAACCAGGTCCAGAGTGGGTTAGAACCAGGTCCAGAGTGTTAGAACCAGGTCCAGAGTGGGTTAGAACCAGGTCCAGAGTGGGTTAAAACCAGGCCCAGGGTGTTAGAACCAGGTCCACAGTGGGTTAGAACCAGGTGCAGAGTGTTAGAACCAGGTCCAGGGTGTTAGAACCAGGTCCAGGGTGGTTCCCCTGCATGTTGGTTAAAATCTAAACTGTTTGAAAGGTTTAAAATTCTCTGGACATTGAGTCCAAGATTTCATCAACATGTCCCCTATTGGCCGAATGTGGGACGATATTTTATTCCAGAAATAGACTGTCGTTACTCATCCGCACCACTAGATGGAGGGGGCATTGTATCGTAATCACACTTAACCACAGTTTTACATGAGTCTCACATGAAGAATTCCTCATGGAAAACATGTTGGGCATGGAGGCCTGAGGACCAGGATTGGGAAGCTCAGGGTCAGGACCGAGCTCCACCCTCCACAGGTAAAAAGTCAAGACAGGGCTGAAGTGCAGAGATGCTGTAGTTCCAGGGAGATTCCAGCAGGGGACGATGGTGTTGGTTTCAAAAAGAGCCTGGCTCTCTTTGGAACCCTTTTAAAATGCCGATTTTCAGAGGGCAGATGAACACAGAGCTCCTGGTTCAGACCAGGTTCTGGTCCGTCTCTGGTTCTTCTGGACCAGACTCTGATTTTCACATCAATCATCTGTTGATTCGATTTTAGGAGTTAAAGTTTAGCATCAATCAGCCAATCACAGCTCCTCCTCTGTGACCGGCTGGACCAATCACATCACACCTGGTTTACAGAGTCCAGTATGGAGACGTCCTGCTCAGATCCTCAACGTGGGATTTCAGAACGCTGTGGCGGACGCCACGTTAGCCCCGCCCATATTCACACACAGTCAATGAGAACGCTGTGGGGGACGCCACGTTAGCCCCGCCCACCTTTATGTACAGTCTGTGGTCGGGACATTGGACTTGCTGCTGTCTGCAGACGTCTCTCACACTGAGCGCAGCGCTGAACCAGTCTGGCCTCCCAGTGCTCGTCTTCAGGCTTTCATTTTCGTCCACCTGTCCGTCGTTTCCTACCTGGAACAGTTCCTGAACCCGCTGGTGGGCGGGTCTCACAGAATGAAGCATCTTTTATTTTGGTTTTAGTTTGGTTTATTTTGGTTTCACAACATAGAGTTTAAAGCTCGGGTTGGCGATCTTGGAAAACTAGCGTTAGCATGTAGCATCTCCCCAAGGCTCCACCTAGCTAGCGCCGCCCAGCTCCCGCCCCATTGGAGGAGCTCCCGTTGGGAGCGGAGACGTTCGCGTCGCTTCCGCGTCCAGTGCGTCCCTGGCGTAACCTGTCCTCAGCGCTTCGTTTCTTCGTTTTTCTTTATCTGCACTACGCCAAGTTATGGCGCACTCCCCGGTAAGTAAAGCCCCAAACATTCGTCTCCGCCGTTCTGCAACGACGCTCCGTCCTTAGCGCGCACTGAACCAGGGTCAGTGCACGCGTGCAGGTGAAACGGCGAAGGGATTTGATTGGTTTAAAAAAAGGTGTCCCCTCAAGACTATTGGTTGCTGTTTGTCCCGTTTTCCTCCTGCTGCAGATAGCGGATATTTTCCAAACTACTTTAAAAACACGCTATGATTTGCTTCCCATCAGGTCATAAAGATCATTTTAACCAGTATTTAAAAAAATGGATCTCATTCAAATCGCCAACCCGAGCTTTAAGACTAATTTATTTATCTTTACAGTTAAAATAAATATTCTCCCAGAACACATCCAGAAAATGTTCTGTGTAAGAGAAGGGACGGATAACCTGAGAAGACAGATGGACTTAAAAAAACTTTACTTTAGAACAACTCAAAAAAGCATGTGTATCTTACTGGGTCACAAAGAGAATAAAATAATTTTTATTTTGAAAGATGGCTCACTTCCACCTGCGCTTCTTTCCTTTCCTTTGCCTTTCTGTTTTGTTTTAAACACTCGTGTTCCAGAAAAATGATGTTCTCAGCACCGTCCATGGAGCACTGGAGTTCAGGAAGTGTAATCTTTACTTTAGCATTACATTTTAAAAAGTGATGAGCTGAAATAAGACATTTGAATGAAATGCTCCTGGTTTATTTTCCTAAGTCACAGGAAGTCACAGCAGACGTCCAGCTCACTGATTACTACATCTTTAACCATCGCTGGAGTGGGTTTCATTTTCAGACCTCAGACCGGCCCACTTTAGATCCCCACCTACTGAAATCATGATTTATAATCTCAAATATGAAATCTACAATACCAATGTTGTGTAAAGCCTTTTCTAAAACATTTTGAATTCATTGCAAGAAAGTGTTGCTTTATAATGCAAATTTATTTCAACACAAGCACATCAACATATATTATGCATCTTTTTTAATTCAAAATATATGTTAACAGATGTCCAAACCTTAACAATGAAATAAAAACAAAATATTAGAATTAGAAAATAAAATAAGAGAATGTGCTTTCTCATAACACTCTCATCTGTTTTTCAAAGAAACACGGCCGACCCTTAAAGCTCGGGTTGGCGATTTGAATGAGATCCATTTTTTTAAATACTGGTTAAAATGATCTTTATGACCCGATGGGAAGCAAATCATAGCGTGTTTTTAAAGTAGTTTGGAAAATATCCGCTATCTGCAGCAGGAGGAAAACGGGAAAAACAGCAACCAATCGTCTTGAGGGGACACCTTTTTTTAAACCAATCAAATCCCTTCGCCGTTCGACCGGCCCCCTGCGCGTACATGTCAATGGCGTGCACTGACCCTGGTTCAGTGCGCACGTAGAAGGACGGAGCGTCGTTGCAGAACGGCGGAGAAGAATGTTTGGGGCTGAACCATAACTTGTTGTAGTGCAAATAAAGAAAAACGAAGAAACGAAGCGCTGAGGACAGGTTACGCCAGGGACGCACTGGACGTCTCCGCTCCCAACGGGAGCTCCTCCAATGGGGTGGGAGCTGGGCGGAGCCTTGGGGAGATGCTACATTCGTGCTACATGCTAGTTTTCCAAGATCGCCAACCCTAGCTTTAAACATGAATAAGCTCCTGAGCTGTGCTCTGGCCTCTGCCACTTTGTTTATGAACAGATTATAAGGATCTCGTTCTCAGTGCTCATGAACACAGACGCCTCAAGTCTGTTTTTGGGATCAAAGGGCTCCGGAGTCTGTTTTTAATGATTTTTGCTGTTGAGAAATTTCTCTCACAGGATGCTTGTGTGATGGACAGTGTTACGAGCAGTAACAGCAGCTTGCAGGCCTGTCCAGTCACATGGTGGACATCAGTGAGCAGAAACAAGGTCAAGGTCAAGGCCAAGTTTATTTATATAGCACATTTAAAAACAGAAACATACTGCCCCAAAGTGCTTTCCACGATTATTAAACCGCCATTACATAATAAAAGGTCAACTATAATAAACATTAAACACAAGGCTAAAAGAAGAACTGCTAATACAATAAAAGCCTTCAAATCAACTTGAACTGAAAGCCAGTGGAAGAAGTGGGTTTTCAGCAATGATTTAAAAGACTCAACAGAGGAAGCAGCTCTGATATTAATGGGAAGAGTTTTCCAAAGTTCAGGGCCTGCAACAGCAAATGCCCGGTCCCCTCTAGTCCTTAGATCAGACCATGGGATGTCCAGAAGAAGATGGTTGGAGGACCTCAAGGTTCTTTGTGGGGAACGCAGCGTAATCAGCTCAGTTAAGTAAGAAGGTGCTAAATTGTGCAAAGATTTTAAAAACCAGCAGCAACATTTTTAATTGGATTCTAAAACCTAATAGGAAGCCAATGAAGGGAAGCTAAACTGGAGTGAAGTGCTCCCGGCCGTCTAGTTCCTGTAAGCATCCGAGCTGCAGCGTTTTGGACCAGCTGAAGCCTGCGGATAGAAGACTGGTCCAGACCGTCATACAAAGAGTTGCAGTCATCAAGCCGGGATGAATCAGTGCATGAATACTTTTTCCAGTTGATTGGGAGGGAGGTAAGGCTTCACCTTCCCCAGAAGTCTCAACTGGAAAAAGCTAGTTTTAAACCACTGAACTAATCTGTTTTTCCATTTTAAACTTGCTGTCAATATAAACACCCAGACTTCTTACAACAGGGCAGCAATAAGATGACATTTGCCCCAGCACACCATTAAATGTAGACAAAGCAGATTTACCAAAGGTCACAATTTTGGTTTTTTTATTTAAGTTTAGAAAGTTTAGTGACATCCAGTCTTCAACATCTTTAAGACATTTTTCCACATTTTGAGAAGAGTTTGCCTGGCCACTTAACAGTAAAGCCCCGGTCACACCGCCCGAACTTTGCCGGAGCGTCCCTGGAGCGGTGAAAAAAATCCATCACCGCTCGTGACCGTTCACCACCGTTCACCAATGTTTAACAGAAGTTGGCCTCCGTTAAAGCAACGCCGTGTACGCTCGGCCACCGCTGGTGTTAAGGCTCGGTCACACCGCCCGAACTTTGCTGGAGCGTTCCTCGAGCGGTCAAAAAAATTCACCACCGTTTAAACAGAAGTTGGCCTCGTTAAAGCAACGCCGTGTACGCTCGGCCACCGCTGGTGTTACCGGAGGGGCCCTCCCACCGCTCCGGAACTTTTGAGCTGCACAAAATATTCTGAGCGGTGAGGAGCGTTGAATTTTCCGCCCCGGCAACGTTCACCCCCGCTCCACCAGCGCCCCAGTCCAAGTTGGCACCGCTAGACGCAAGTTCGTGGACGCTCGGGTCCGCCAGGCCAACGCAGTCCTGAACGCTGGACCACCCGCTGCTTCGCTGCGCTGGCCCGGGCGGCGATTCAACGTTGCAGAAACGTCGGTGGAGCGGTGGGAAGCGTTCTACGAGCGGACCACGGCGTTGGTGGAACGGTGGAATGGAATAATAAATTAAAAAGGTTGAAGTAATATATAATAACAGTATTTTTTTCACAGTTGTTAACACCAGAACAGCCAAGACGGTCTGACAGACCTTTTGGGTTTTTATAATTCAAATAAATCTGTTACAGTAAGTCCCCTGTCCTCTAATTCTTTGAGTTTTCCTAAATATGTGTCTTGTATGTTTTTCTGAAGCAAATAAGGTTTCTGAAGCACATAAGGTTCTAACAATGACACACATAATATTACAAAGCATTTATACCTCCAAAAGATAAAGAAGACGCACTTCGCCTTGCTTTTTTTCTGCGATTGATTTGTTTTGGTTCATATGCTGCATCTGAACAGGGAGCAGCTCTGACAGCAGACAATCAGACAGACGGCCAAAAATATCAACCAGATCCCCCCCCACCAAAAAAAAAAAAAAGAAAGACAATAAAAAGAGGCATAAGAGACATAAGGTGGAAGAAGCTTTAGCAATGATTCAGGAGGTCAGTGAGGGGGAGTCGGACGGCGGAGACGTGTCGGACAGTCCAGCAGAACCTGCAGTGGAGCATGAAGCGCTACGCTTCACCTCCAGGTATAGAGAATTACTGCAGGCTGCTGTCAGTTTACAACTAATATTAATAACATAAATGGTGTGAAAAAATAAACTAATGTAATAAATCTCTACACAAACAGTGAACACGGTACTGCCAGCAGGAGCTGCAGCGTCTCCAGAGGGGCCAGTTACAGATTCGGGTAAATATTATCTCCTCCATCAAAGCACAGCAACCAAGTGTTTTTTTCGGTTTCCAAAAATTAATTTTAGAACCAACATATTTTCTGAATGTGGAGCCTGCAGTCCCAGAATCAACGAGCAGGGTGAGGACGGGACCGTGTGGGGGGGGGTCCGTCCTGGTGCGGCAGCGGGGAGACTTATTTTACTCATTTTAATAGGTTCTTGATTATATTGGCGGTTAATAACACAACTGTTTTGTGTGTGTTGGTGTGTGTGTGTGTGTTTATCAAGGGAAACGAGTGCGCGGTAGTGTGAGAGGGTGACGATGCGCAAATGCGCTGTAAAAAGTCAAGTAAATTTTAAAACCTGATTTGAGGCATTAATACAGCAGACATGAGGCATTAAAAGGTTTGCTGATCCTCTTGACTTAATATTTTGTTTATTTATGTTAATTTCTAATACATTAGATTACAGAAACACACCTGCTGCTGTGCTCCTGCGCAAAAACGCTACTAAAAATGTATGACGGTCTGGCTGAGCGTTGCAGCTTTGGAGGGGGGGTAAGAATATGTCTTGACACAACCAGTGGGCCACATCTGTTTACTGACTCCACTGCTTCAGCTGCCTGCTCAGTAATGAAGGATCTTCTTGGAGGCTGCTGCCTTTCCTTCTCCAGCCTTCCTCTTCTTTTGTCCATGTCGCATGATGAACTTCAACTATCCACTTCTATCAAAAATCGATCAGAACTTGTATCAAAGCGGTCCGTTCAGCTCCGTAGTCACAGAACGCCGCTATACCAACAGTCGCTACTGCTCTCTGCCGCAAAACCAACGCTAAAGCAACGCTGGCTTCAGCGGTGCACCGCGAGGCCAACGCCGTGTTATCGATTTTTTTTCCCATTTTGTGCGCGGTGACGAGCGTTCGGCCCTCCTCCCTGCCGTTCAAGGAACGCTCCGGCAAAGTTCGGGCGGTGTGACTGGGCCCTAAATAAATTTGGATATCATCAGCAACACAATGAAATAAAAATATTGTATTTCCTGAAAATAGATCCAAGAGGCAACATATACAAGGAGAATAGAACTGGCCCTCTAGAATTGAGCCTTGAGGCACACCATAATCAAGAGGGACCTTCCTATAATTAAAAGGGCCAACATTAACATAGAAGGACCTGTCTGCCAAATATGACTGGAACCATTTGAGGACTGTGCCTTTGATCCCCGCACAAGACTCCAGACGAGAAAGTAGAATGTTGTGATCTACAGTGTCAAATGCTGCTGTAAGATCCGTAGCATCAGGACAGAGGAATTACCAGAGTCTGCAATTAAAAGAACATCATTAAAAATACGCAAAAGGGCAGTTTCAGTGCTGTGTAAAGATTTAAAACCAGACTGAATTTCTCAAAGATATCACTTTGATTTAAGGTGCTGAAGAAGCGAATGTAAGCAACCTTTCTAAAACTTTTGATAAAAAAGGCAATTTGACACTGGCCTATAGTATTGATAAGGACAGGACAAGTCCAGAATGATGCTTCTTTAAGAGAGAGGCTGTACAGCAGCGTTTTTTTAAAAGATGTTTGCACATAGCCCTCTAGAAGAGACCGATTTATCAGTTTTTAAGATGAAATTACCCACAGCACCAAAAGCATCAATAAAAACCTCAGCTGGTGAAAATATGCTGAAGGGCAGTTTGACACATTGAGACTATCGGCTGTGTCACTTCAAGCTGCTGTAGGCAGGGTTCTGCTAGTCAAAGCTAATTTTTTCTGTTTTCTTTGGATTGAATGTTAGAGTATCATTGATAATCCTTTAGGAGTGTAGCATCACTGCTCTACCACCAGGGGCAGCGTTTCCATCTGTCTCTGTTCTGAGTGAAAAGGAATCTCACAGCTCCAGGTATCTCTGACCAATCAGAAGAGCCCCTGAGGCTCTAACCGTGATTGGTCGAGGGGCGTTCGTCGCACGTTCCTGTGGGAGGGGCTTAACTTGCGTAAGGGCGTGATGTCAGAGAAAACAGGACAGGATTGGCTGTGCTGGGTTTCAAATCGCCATCTTAGATGGGTCAAGCAAGATGGCGGAGATGCTGAATCCTGCCTACTGCACCTTTAATCCAGAAAGGAGACGGGCTCAAATTCTCCAAAAGCAGCTGAGCATAGAGGGGGCAGTACTGGGGTCAGATGAATTGCACACAATTGAAGAGCGAATAGAGGCAACCTTATTACAGAAAAAATGACAAGATTTTGTCACAAAGAAAGGGGCAGGGAACAATACCAGAAGACTCAGGAGGATAACGACCCTATTTAGAACACTGAAAAGACGTTGGGTTGTTACAGTTGTTTGGTCACAAGATTAGACATATACTGAGTCTTGCTGTCTTGACAGCCTTTTGGTAACAGGTGGAACAAGAGAGAATGAGAGAGCCGCAATGACTTACTTACTTCATCCTTTTTGCTTTCAACAGTGGGCTTTGGTATTTACTATCTTACTCTAATGATTAAAAAAGATACACTGGTCTCTCCTGCGGTCAGGTATAGGAAGTGGTATTACTGGAAGCAATGCTGCTTGTTCGCTCACTGTTCTGACAGCTCAGCTGTTCTCATCCTGACCAGGATCAGGCCCTCATCACCACTGGCTGCTGCTCTGCTTCAGTTCACATTTTAAACATGATCTAAACTCTCAGCTCAAATCTCCCCAGTTTATAAAGCCTTCTGATCTAACAGTCTACAACTGTACATCCACTGGGGTAGAATCAACAGCGAGAGGGAATGAAATCAAACGGGACTCAACCTCAACTCATTAACACATGAAGCAGACCTGACGCTAACAGCCAATACACACTCGCACAGTTAGCGTCAAGATTGCTAAATAGCGATAATGCTACCGAGCAAAAACGGACATTTTAAGCAACATAAATACAACCCAGGAGCTGCACACTAACAGGAGATGCTCATGGCATGTACACATTCATTTTAGCATCACTTGAACATAACATACATCGTCAGTGTCTGCTCCTTCACCACGAACTGCTGAACTAGGAGCAGGAAGGAAGTGTGGACGTCTTTAACACATAGATCCTTAATACAACAATAAGAGCGCCCACTTCAACATAAAAGCACACACACACAGTCAATCACAGCTTGACGAATTCTTAACACCTGCAAAACGAAAAAAATGAACTCCGGCCCTTGCAGCCCGAGCACCGGACTGGCTCACCGGGAATTGTCCCGGTCCTCCCGATGAGCCACTCTGGGCCTGTCTTTAACTTCTTCTTCACTGCCATGTTTGTCCAGAGACGTGGACCCGACTGCCAGGTGAAATCAGTCGTTCAGACAGGATCAGGTTTTCGTTCCAGCACTCAGACTGTCTTTGCTTCTAATGTTTCTCCTTTGGGTTCGTTTCACAGCCAGTTCACAGAGTGATTGATTCTCTTATTTTTCTTCAGACTACAAGTTCTGGAGATCTGCTCTGAGAGCTCCTGGCTGTTCTGCTTCAGAGCGTTTCATAACAGAAGGCGGTCGTTTCCTGCAGCATTTATTCTTCCCCCACAGTTTTACACTTCGGCAGATTTCATTTTCATCACAGGATCAATGAGCCGACGACGCTTCCTCAGATTAATGTCTGAGTCCTGCAGTCAGTAATGGAATGAGAGTCTGCTGACACCACACACACCTGCCAGGGACACATTAAGGGCAAACACACACACACGGCTCAGAGCCAATCAGCTTCTCTTCACTCTTTCATTGGTCCATGCTAAGTCCTGTGTTCCATCCTGCAGCAGCTGTGACTCGTCTTCACTGGAAAAGTCAATACAGCATAACATGGGTCCACACACACACACCACACACACACACACACACACACACTCCGTACATCTTTCAGTCTCTGTATCTCCCCCAGAGGTTATCAGGTGTGTGCTGCTCTCATGTGGTTTAGTGTTTGGAGGATGTTCTTCATTACAGTCAGTCTTCTCACAGTGTAAAGACATGTTTCCTTCAGCTGTGTGTGTGTGTGTGTATGTGTGTGTGTGTGTGTGTGTGAGAGAGACGGTGGAGCAGTAGTTTTGGAAATTTTAATGTCCATAACGTTGAAGGGTTTTCAGGATTGGGTCATTTTGGGAACCTACTTGAAGGTCATCCAGCCTCCTTCTATCATCGTCCTTCACCTGATGGACCTGTCCTCAGGAGACGTCCTCTGAACTGGACCTGTCCTCAGGAGACGTCCTCTGAACTGGTCACGGCAGCAGTGTTGGTCCTCAGGCTGTAACTCTGAAAACTGGACTCTGGACGGTTGCAGGACAGCTGTACCATCTAGTCTTTTGAAACGTGCCTTTAAAGTGGACCATAAGGACAAAAATCTCCCTATTTCTGTCCTCCCCTGTCCTCTGTCCTCAGCCTCTGTTTGATGGAGTACAGTTGTCTTCAGATTAGTGTATGTTTATAACCAAGAACAGTTTTCTCAGATTTTCATATCAACACAGACACTGGAACTCCAGAAAAAGATGCTGAATCAAAGCAACAGAACCAAGACTATTAAACAGTGAAAACACACAGGTCCTCATGTATCAAGCCAAAGCCCGGCAGCCCGCCGGCATCCAGCAGAACCAACGGCGAAATCTCTCCGCCGGTCTGACGTCGCGGACGCCAGCTGGAGGCAGCGCGGATCTGAGCTGCAGCGTGAAAATAACGATCAGTCGAACCTCGAGCGTCAAGAAACACGAGCAGGCAGCGCAGGCTTCAAAGTGAAGTGATGAAGGTTTGTCTGTTCTGGGTGTTTTCGATGGGTGTGGGTCAGCGTGAGACGAGCACAGCCGGTCGGATCGTCCACTCGCCGCTTCAAACGAGAGCTTTGACAGCAACCAGGTCTCCGGGCTGGCAGCGTGGCGCTCTGAAGGGACGCTGTCCTCGCGGGAGACAGAATTAATCAGAGCAGCGAGTGCGGCTGTAATCAGCTCTGTGGAGAGTTTATTTAACCCTCAGTTTAATTTGAGAGATCTGGTGAGTCACTGCTGCAGTTCCAGAGCTGAACAGCAGGGGGCGGGAGGAGCGTCCCGCTCTGTCCTGCTGTCCGGTTGTAGGACAGACATGTCAACAGTCCATGCTGGAGGAGGATGGAGGAGGGTGGAGGAGGATGGATGAGGGTGGAGGAGGATGGAGGAGGATGGAGGAGGCTGGATGAGGGTGGAGGAGGATGGAGGAGGGTGAAGGAGGCTGGATGAGGGTGGAGGAGAATGGAGGAGGGTGGAGGAGGGTGAAGGAGGCTGGATGAGGGTGGAGGAGGATGGAGGAGGATGGAGGTGGCTGAAGGAGGCTGGATGAGGGTGGAGGAGGCTGGATGAGGGTGGAGGAAGGTGGGGGAGGGTGGAGCAGGGTGGAGGAGGATGGAGGAGGCTGGATGAGGGTGGAGGAGGATGAAGGAGGGTGGAGGAGGCTGGATGAGGGTGGAGGAGGGTGGAGGAGGATGGAGGAGGGTGGAGGAGGCTGGATGAGGGTGGAGGAGGGTGGAGGAGGGTGAAGGAGGGTGGAGGAGGCTGGATGAGGGTGGAGGAGGATGGAGGAGGGTGGATGAGGGTGGAGGAGGCTGGAGGAGGCTGGATGAGGGTGGAGGAGGATGGAGGAGGGTGGAGGAGGCTGGAGGAGGCTGGATGAGGGTGGAGGAGGATGGAGGAGGGTGGAGGAGGCTGGATGAGGGTGGAGGAGGGTGGAGGAGGGTGAAGGAGGCTGGATGAGGGTGGAGGAGGATGGAGGAGGGTGGATGAGGTGGAGGAGGCTGGAGGAGGCTGGATGAGGGTGGAGGAGGATGGAGGAGGGTGGAGGAGGCTGGAGGAGGCTGGATGAGGGTGGAGGAGGATGGAGGAGGGTGGAGGAGGGTGGATGAGGGTGGAGGAGGATGGAGGAGGGTGGAGGAGGCTGGATGAGGGTGGAGGAGGATGGAGGAGGGTGGAGGAGGCTGGATGAGGGTGGAGGAGGATGGAGGAGGGTGGAGGAGGATGGAGGAGGGTGGAGGAGGGTGAAGGAGGCTGGAGGAGGCTGGATGAGGGTGGAGGAGGATGGAGGAGGGTGGAGGAGGGTGGAGGAGGATGGAGGAGGGTGGAGGAGGGTGGAGCAGGGTGGAGGAGGATGGAGGAGGATGGAGGAGGGTGGAGGAGGCTGGATGAGGGTGGAGGAGGATGGAGGAGGGTGGAGGAGGCTGGATGAGGGGAGGAGGATGGAGGAGGGTGGAGGAGGCTGGATGAGGGTGGAGGAGGATGGAGGAGGGTGGAGGAGGCTGGATGAGGGTGGAGGAGGATGGAGGAGGGTGGAGGAGGCTGGATGAGGGTGGAGGAGGATGGAGGAGGGTGGAGGAGGATGGAGGAGGGTGGAGGAGGGTGAAGGAGGCTGGAGGAGGCTGGATGAGGGTGGAGGAGGATGGAGGAGGGTGGAGGAGGATGGAGGAGGGTGGAGGAGGGTGGAGGAGGGTGGAGGAGGCTGGATGAGGGTGGAGGAAGGTGGGGGAGGGTGGAGCAGGGTGGAGGCCGTCCTGCTGGGGACTCTGTGCTGTGTCCTCTGCAGACAGGACAGGGGACGGTGATGGGTCTTGGTGTCGAGTGGAGGGACATGAGACCTGGTTTTGAAATAACTTGATAAATAAGTGACTTTCCTGTTTTTCTTCACCTTCTGTGTCTGATCATGACTCCAGAGCTCAGAGTCCAGCTGCAGTGAGTCAGTCACAACAGAGCGTTACCCAGGGCCGGTCCTACACATTTGGGTTCCCCAGCGAGATTGGCATTTGCCCCCCCCCCCCCCCCCCCATCACCGCCACCACCACCAGCACCACCACCACCACCCAAACCTCACTCAGACATCACCACGTATTAAAGAACACAAACATGTTTTTGTTTTTTGGTTTTTTAATTTTTTGGCTCACATAAAGTCAGTTGTACTCCTGTAGGGAGGTAAGAGAAAAAATACAAATAAAACGATAAAACAATCTTCAAACAAGATAATTGTGCACTGGATGCCTCATTCACATTAATAAAGGTCATATAGTGCAGTTCTAACAAAATTACTAACAAAGTCAGCCAGTCCCAGTGGCAGTAAACATTTGTATGCATAGAGAAGGTGCTATTCAATACTCTTTGTATCACATTTAAATCTGTTTTTACTCCTTTAACAAGGATGGTAAAATAAAATGGAAAATTATAAAATAATAAAACAAACATTTGCTTTAACAACATGCACTGAAAATGTGCTGTGTTCCATAGACTTCTGTTAAACTATGGGCCTTATAAAAGCAAAATGTGCAAAAGAGAAAACAGAAGATTAGCATGTATAACCTCAACATAATCTTCCAAGTCTATGGTGCATCATGCATGTCCTTAAAAATGGAAACGTCTGGACTTCCTTACTGCAAACGCATCTATTATGTCATCAAAAGGTATCTTCCTTGAAAACCTCCTGATTGATTGCTCATTAATGCAAGTCCATTCAGATGCTCTTGGCCCATTGTAGACCTCAGGTAGGTTTTTAATCAGCTTTCAATCGGAGATCGCTCCTCTCTGCAGGAGCAACTGTCACGGAATAGTCGCAGCGATTCTGAGGGCCAACACATATTTTGGATAGATTTCCTCCAGTTTCATCTTCTGTAAGAAAGCCAGAAGTTCCAGGGTGGTCATGTGGCTTTTGGCAAATGTGGGGAATTCTGCATTTCCAGCGTCAGTTCCTTCCCATCACAGTCTGACTGCCCACGACAGCTCAGCGTGTTCCTGAGTGTTTCACACTGCTTTTGTCAGCTCTTCATTGTTTGGTCAGGGAGTGATGAGGCCTCCAAAGTTTCCCTGTACGTTCATTAAGGTCTGGAATCGTTTCCTGCAGTGACGCAATCGAAACATCCACAACCACATTGAAAATGAAATTTCCATTTTCTTGAGTGCATTGCTCACTTGCTATCAGAAGACTCATAGGAGAACTGTCTCTCGGTTGTTCTCAGCCTCTTTGCTAAGAACAACTTGCACATTCATTTCCTCACAGCTTTCTCTGGCAGATGTTGGGCAGAAGAAAATCCAGTTCCTCTGTAGCTGACCAAAGCGGCTTCTGTTTTCTTCAGGGGGGTCAACTGCAACATCCAAACTGCATTGACTCTGATTGCAACACTTTGCTGACATGTTTGATTTTGGTCAGGATATCATACCATACCACAGTACAGATTGAGAAACGGTCCAACGATCCAACTTCTTCAGCCAAAGATTGGCTCTAAAAGTCTCTAAAAGTGCAGCTCTGACCTCTGCAGCCTGGTACCTTGCAGCCTCTACACTGTTGACCCGACTCTCCCATCTGGTTTCTGACCAGGATTTCAGGGTTTTTTAACATGTCTTTCTAAGATGGTCCATCTCTGAGTGGAGGTGGAGAAAAGCATGAAAAGCTTCTGCAGGTAGCCAAAGTAGCAAGTGGCATCTGCAGAGCTTTTCGCTGCATCAGCTATCACCAGGTTCAGTGTGTGTGCTCCACATGGTACAAATAAAGCTCTTGGATTTAGTTGCAGAAGTCTAGCTTGGGCTCCTTTTCTCTTTCCTGTCATATTTCCCCCCATTGTCGTAAGACTGCCCTCTACAGTCTTCAAAAGGGATGTTCAGCTCTTCTAGTCTGTCGAGAATGAGTTTCGCCAGGCTTTCTCCAATTGTCTCTTCCACCTCAAGGAACCCCATAAAATGCTCTTTTATTTCAGGTGTGTCCTCCATTGCAACATGTCAAATTATGACTGATAGTTGCTCTTCTTGGCTTAAATCAGGGGTGCAATCCAAAATAATCGAAAAGGATTTCAATTTTTTTATTTGACTGCCAATGTACTCCACAATCTTGCCACCAATGCAATCTATTAGTTCTTTTTGAATAAGTTTTCCTAAATAGGATGTATGGATGGCTCTGTGTTCCACCAATGCAACATGCTGCTGAAGGACAGGGTCGAAGTTGGCCATGAGCTCTACCTCCTTTAGAAAATTGCCATTGTCTGGCTGGTAAAGTGCATCTTTGCTCCCCCTAAGGCCAATATTTCGCTCTGCCAATGACTGAATAATGGCCACAAACCTGGTCAGGACGTCACGCCACCTCCTTTCAGTCTCTAAAAGTGCCATTTCTATCTTATCTATTGTTTGGCCTTTCTCAAGTCGAGTCTCGAGTTCCTTCCATGATGTCATGTGCTTTAAGTGTTCTGGACTGTTCTCATGGGTTTTGAGTTGGTCACTGCAATTTTTCCAGTCATTAAATCCAGCAGTGATTAGTTTGTATGATTTTTGAGAGAAAAGCTTGCAGCAGAAGCAGTAAAGACTATTTTTTTTCTTGGAATACACCAACCAGCTTCTCTTGATTTTCTCTCCATTTACTAATTGCCGGTAAAAACGGTAGTGATAACAACGTCTCCCATCATCCCTTTTTGGAAAGGTAAAATCTGGCTTTACCTGATTTGGCCCTGACATTACGAGCTCCATCCTCACCTCATCACACAGGGCTGGCCAGTCAGCAGGATCTGTGGGTGCTGCACGACGTACCGTCTCTCAGTTGAGCAGGTAGATGAGCCTGCTGTCGGAGGTGTGTTTGTGTGTGTTGTTGGAGGAGCTGCAGCTGCAGCATAGTATATTCATACTGTTACATTCAGTCCTTTGTCATTTTTATTGCATATAAACACTGAACAAATAAACTTGAATTGACCTAACTTAAAATAAGACCTAACTTTATTAGCAACAAGGTGTAGCTACCATTCAACAACAGCAATAACAATAATAATAATAATAACCCAGCAGTGTATTTTAATTTACACAGAGTCCAGAAATAATTGGCTGGAGTTACTTACATGTTTCAGAGAGTGGTGTAGATGGGAAATCACCAGATGTTTGGGCTGGAGGAGCTGCACTGTGTGTGTCAGTGGAGGAGGTGCTGGATGTTGGGGATGTTGGAGCAGGGGTAGACATTAAGGGAAATTTACTGCTGGCCCCCCGGGCCAGTGGATTTTGATGTTCACTGGCCCGGACACGCACGCTAAGCGTGCATCCTCGATACAGGCAACTTGACACGACACTGTATTTGTTTCAATCAATGCCATTTATTTTAGCCCTGCTCCAGTAGAACAGTGTGTGCACTCAGAGGCACCGCCCACTGGACTTAAAACTATTTTAAAACAGTACTTTTTATCGTTGGTGCTCAGTGTGAACGACTCCATGAAAATGTAAATAAAATACATCTATTCTAATATCAGAGGTAATCTTGATCCATTCTGCTGCAGCTGATACAGACGACAGGACAGGCTGACAGAGGCTGAAGTCTATGATAACAAACTGTTATTTTTTTTTGGGGGGGGGGGGCTAAATATTGGGAAAATGCTGTTTCCCCCATGTATTTCATTTATTTTATTATTGTTTTTTTTGTATGATCATAACCATGGATCATATGCAGAATTAGGCCAATTTGAATGTATGATCTGAGCGTCACTATTTCACTCTAATAAAGCTGCCGGCCTGCATGCAGTACCTGTCCTCACCATTGAAGCGTGGGGGCGCTATGCCTTAAATGTCGCTGAAAGCAGACGTATTCACACCGATGCACACGCACCCCCCTCCTCCACCCCCAATAATTGACCCTCTCCTCCTCCTCCGACTTTTTTTTTTTCTTTGGCTTTTTTGCCAGGCGCCTGGCCGGGAGCTGGGGGTTTAAGAAACTTTTTGTTTTAATCGTTATAAGGTGGAACTTGTGTCGTCGTCTTCTGCTCTTCTTCTCCTGCGATGCGCCGCTGACTCTGAACACGAGGCGAGCGAGCGGCGGCGTTCAGTATTTTTGGAATCGAGTACTCTGTTGATTATTTCTTCGAGTAATCGAGTACTCTACATTTTGGGGTCACATGGTATGCGTTCCATGCATGTGCACTGATCCACGCAGCCTCAGTGAGCTTTTCTGATGCTCCAGACTGTTTCTCTGCTCTTTTATTAGACTATTTATAGAAAATGAAGCACATACATTGTGAATCCATTATCATTTAGTATTAGAGTTTATTTAGCCTTTTTTTTCTGTTTCTGAATCGCGTGGTTGCACCCGAGTGATTACTTTCACTTTCACTTCTGTTAGCAGACCTTCTCCTCCCTCCCGACAGGCTGCTGTCTCCATCCACCAGTTTTCCATTCTCTGGAAGTCTTGGTAGACAGAACAACAGCCTGATGGCTTCAGAGTCTCTTTACTGCATGGTTTGTTTGCTGTGGCGCTCTGGCGCAAGTGTATGCCGACGCGACCGGCACGAACACGCAGCCGGACCCCAGCGGACAGGAACTCATGAGGGGACAGGTGTCAGTACCCAGTCTGGCATCGGTTGGATATGTCAGCCAATCACAACAATCCGGGTGACAAACAAGCACACCACATCTCTCTCTCTCTCTCTCTCTCTCTCTCTCTCTCTCTCTCTCTCTCTCCCTCACACACGAGGTTAATTAAACGAAGCCTCGAAGTATGAAATTTGCCTCGATCATTTTTTGTACTCGAGACACTCGAGTTACTCGAGTAATAGTTGCAGCCCTATTCAGATTGAAACCTGAGTTTTCCTGCTCAGTGGAGGAGTGTGTCTGGGCGGTGGAGGAGTGTGTCCAAGCTGTGGCAAAGATTATTGGAGCTGCCAACATGGCGTCAGCCGCCGGGATGAGCGGCGCTGTAGTGATGTTTGTGACGGAGGAGGAACCAGCAAACACCGTCCTCTCAGCTGGTGGACATCCTCCTCTGACCACAACGGGTGGAAAAGTCCTCCATACAGAGACGTGGACATCATCCAGCATCCAGAAGGAGCTCTCCATGGTGCTGAATAGGGCCGGACAAAATTTCGATATCAATATATACCGCGGTATATATTTATTCAATAACGGTGATCTGAGTTTTAAACACATTTTCGATATAGTGCTTTACAGTCTGCGTTTCACAGTCACTAACTGCTGTTCGCGGCGCCGCTGATTCAAGCCTAACAGAAAGCGCCACGAGAGAGTGATCAGTGCTCTGCACACACACCACAGCCGGCCGTCCTCAGCTGATGCTCCAAGCTAGCTCCACCACGGTGAGTTTGAGCTCCAAAATGAGAACTGGTGATGTAAACGCGACTGAACAAGCTTCCACAAGCTAATTTGTGGCCACGAAGTAATAAATCGTGTGCACGAAATACTAATTTGTGGCTACGAATTAGGTAAATCATTCACTGAGCAGTCTATTAAAGTTAGCAGCATATTGACAGATGTGGACTTTCGGTCTCAATAACTCTTTAACAAAACGTCAGTAACATAGAAAGGACGCTTGCATTACATCGTTGTGAGGTGGACGACATGCTACAAGCTCATTTTCATTAAAAGTATCTGTCTATCAAGCAGCAGAAACAGTATTGTTTTTGATGAGCAGCCGGTGGTGCTGCGGGGTTCAGGGAGCGTCTACAATTTACAAGACGCTGCAAGACAACTACCACAAAAAAAAACAAAAAAAAACAAACAAACAAACAGTACACGGATTCACTGCAGCGTCACCATAATCACTACAACCTTAAGTAATTCTGTACTTAACCTCAGTAATTCTGAGCACTTTTATTTTTCTTCCTGGTTGAAGCACCTTTGTTTAAATCTATAATAAAAACTGTGTTGTAGTTTAAAAGTTAAAGCTATTAAAGTTCAAGCTATTTATAATAATAATGATAATAATAATAATAATAATAATAATAATAATAATAATAATAATAATAATAATAATAAATTTTATTTATAATGCACTTCACATTTCAATGAAATCTCAAAGTGCTACAGCAGTACAGAGTTAAAACAACAACAACAAATAACAAGAGTTTAAATGCAGTACAAAAATCAAAACATCCAAACAATATCATTGAAAGCCTTGTAATAGGCCTTTTTGAATAAGAAGGTCTTAAGGCCTTTTTTAAAGACCTCCACACTTAGTGGAGCCCTCAGGGTCTCTGGGAGGGCATTCCAGAGCCGAGGGGCAGCTGCCTGAAAGGCCCCGTCTCTCATGGCGGAGAGTTTAGTTCTTGGTTGGTGAAGGCAGTAGGTGGAGGAGGAGGAGCGCGGGCTTGGCGTGGCGGTGTGGACGGTGAGTAACTCTCTGAGGTAGGCAGGGGCAGCTCCATGGATGCACTGATGGGTGAGGAGGCGGAGTTTATCTTGTATTCTGTGTTGTATGGGTAACCAGTGAAGGGACTTGAGGACAGGAGTGATGTGATCGTATGTGCGCCTCCTCCTCAGGATCCGGGCAGCACAGCTCTGAATGTACTGGAGTTTTGGAGGCTCTTGCCAGGGATCCCGACGAGGAGGGCACGCAGTAGTCCAACCTGGAGGAGACAAAGGCATGGACCAACCTCTCACATCGGTTTGGAGAAGAAGGGACGGAGTTTGGAGATGTTTTTGAGATGGAAGAAAGAGACCTTGCAGAGGTGGCAGATGTGGGTGTCAAAGGAGAGATGAGAGTCCAATCTAATTCCTAGGTTTGTAACAGAGGTGGACAGGGGAATGTTGTGGTCCAAAATGGGGATGCTGTTGAGGGAGAGAGACTGGGTCTGATGCAGTGTGCCTACTATGATGGCTTCAGTTTTATTGCTGTTGAGTTGGAGAAAGTTGGTTGCCATCCATGCCTTTATCTCCCCCAGGCAGGCTTGAAATGTAGCTGGCAGAGCTGGAGGGAGCGTGGAGTCCATGTTCATATATAACTGTGTGTCATCGGCGTAGCAGTGGAAAGAAACCTTGTGTTTATTGAATATCTGACCTAGGGGGAGCATGTAGATGGTGAACAGGGTTGGACCAAGGACAGACCCTTGTGGTACTCCACAGGTGACGGTGTGCGGTGATGATGTTGATTGTCCAAGGGCCACATGCTCTGTTCTGTCAGTGAGATATGATTTGAACCAGCTTAGTGCTGTACCAGAGAGTCCGACCGTGGTCTGGAGCCGATGGAGCAGGATGGTGTGATCAACAGTGTCAAAAGCAGCCGACAAATCTAGCAGGAGGAGGAGGGACGGTGAGCCCCGGTCCACAGTCACCAGCAAGTCATTGATAACGCGGACCAGGGCCGTCTCCGTACTGTGAGATGGGCGTAATCCAGACTGAAAATTTTCATGCAGATTATGAAGGTGAAGATGATTATGGAGTTGGGTATGAACAACTTTTTCCAGGGCCTTTGATATAAACGGGAGGGTTGATACCGGTCTATAATGGACTAGAATGCTTGGGTCGAGAGTTGGCTTTTTTAAATGGGGGCGTGTAACAGCAGCTTTGAGAGGTGGGGGGGACATGACCGGATTGATGATGACAGTGATTAATGGAAGGATGGCAGGGATGTTTGGTTTGAGTGACTGTGTTGGGAGAGGATCCAGTGGGCATGTAGAGGTCCTCATGCTTTTTAGAACCCTCTCAACCTCCGACTTGGTCAATCAATCAATCAATTTATTTTTGTATAGCCCAGTATCACAACAACAGCTGCCTCAGAGGGCTTCAAGATGTTACATTGGTCGGTAAAAGTAAAAACAGTGAATAAGCATAATGGTAATATGTCAATATTTACAGTAACGAGACAGAACGAAGCAACCACCGCCTTAGACCCTCACATCCGGCAAGAAAAAACTCCAAAAACCCAGTGGGAAAAGAAGAAATCTTGGGGAGAACCACAGTATGGAGGGATCCCTCTCCCAGGGACGGACAGCTTTGGCAACAGCTAGCATGAGACAATAAGAAGTAAAGCCTAGGACAATGTTGAGGACAGTCCGTTGGACGGTCCAGCACAGGAACCACGGATCCCAGCAGTAGAACCGAAGCCAGTCCGCGGGCAGGACCGACAGGAGTGTCCTCCCGGTCCGGATGGAGCTTGTTCGTAGGCCCTCGTAATAGTGGAGTCAGCAACTGAAACTGGAGAAGACTCCCCCTCGAAGGGGGGGACAGCAGGGGAAAAGCAATGAACGGACTAAAGGGAATAACATTCAGACATTAGAGGACAGGGCTCAGTGCACCGTACTTCCCACAGCATTCTAGCTCCTAGGGCAGCTTTGTGGATACTTAACTGTTTAAACTAGTATTTAGTTAGTATAGTTTAGTTTAGTTTAATTTAGTTTGGTTTAGTTTAATTTTGTTTAGTGTAATTTGGTTTGGTTTAGTTTGGTTTAGTTTAGTTTAGTTTAGTTTAGTTTAGTTTAGTTTGGTTTAGTTTGGTTTAGTTTGGTTTAGTTTAGTTTAGTTTAGTTTGGTTTACTGTAGTTTGGTTTGGTTTACTTTAGTTTGGTTTGGTTTGTTTTAGTTTAGTTTAGTTTAGTTTAGTTTAGTTTAGTTTAGTTTGGTTTACTGTAGTTTGGTTTGGTTTACTTTAGTTTGGTTTGGTTTGTTTTAGTTTAGTTTAGTTTAGTTTAGTTTAGTTTAGAATCCCTAGCTGACCTGATCATAGGCTGCATCGAAGAGAAACGTCTTGAGCCTCACCTTAAATGTGGAGACTGTGTCTGCCTCTTTGACACCACTTGGAAGCTGGTTCCATAAAAACGGTGCCTGATAGCTAAAGGCTCTTCCACCTAGTGTCCATTTAGAGACTCTAGGAGTCACCAGTAACCCTGCATTTTGAGAGCGAAGTGCTCTGATTGGTTGATAAGGCGTTTAAAGCATCTTGGAGATAGGTTGGAGCCATCCCATTTAGGATTTTGTAAGTGAGGAGAAGGATTTTAAATCTAACTCTAAACTCGACAGGAAGCCAGTGAAGAGATTTTAGAACGGGAGTAATGTGTTCACGTCTTCTAGTTCCAGTTAATAATCTGGCGGCTGCATTTTGAACCAACTGAAAGTTTTTTAATACACTTTTTGGGCAGGCTGCGAGAAGGGAGTTGCAGTAGTCCAGTCTAGTGGAAACAAATGCATGGATGAGTTTTTCTGCATCGCTTCTAGGTAGAATGTTTCTTATTTTAACTATGTTGCGCAAGTGGAAATATGCTGTTTTACAAGCCAGGTTGATGTGTGCTTTAAAGGAGATATCCTGATCAAATAAGACCCCGAGGTTCCTCACAGTAGAGGAGGAGGATACACTGACGTTATCTAAGGTGATAATCTGTTTGGATAGACACTCTCTCAGTTTATGGGGGCCTAGTATAATGACCTCTGTTTTGCCAGGATTCAGACGGAGATAGTTCGTAGTCATCCAGGTTTTAATTTCTCTGATACAGTCACTGAGTCTGTCTGTTTGATTAGTTTGATCAGGTTTCATAGATAAATACAGTTGTGTGTCATCTGCATAGCAATGAAAATTGATATCGTGACTTCTAATTATGTTCCCTAAAGGAAGCATATACAACAGAAATAAAATTGGCCCGAGCACGGACCCTTGAGGAACCCCATAACTGACCTGGGAGCACGGTGAGGACTGTTGGTTAACGTGAACAAATTGGTACCTATTAGATAAATAGGATTTGAACCAGCAGAGGGCTTTTCCTCTGATGCCGACCTCACATTCTAACCTCTGCAGGAGAATATTGTGGTCGATTGTATCAAAAGCTGCACTGAGGTCTAGGAGAACCAGGACTGAGACTAGACCTGCGTCAGCCGCCAATAGCAAGTCATTAGTGACTTTAACTAACGCAGTCTCAGTGCTGTGATAAGCTCTATATCCTGACTGAAATTTCTCAAATAAACTATTGTCCTGTAGGTGGCGGCAAAGCTGTTTAACCACAACTTTTTCCAGGACTTTTGAAATAAAAGGCAGATTTGATATCGGTCTGTAGTTGGCTAGAATATCAGGATCAAGATTAGGTTTTTTCAGCAGTGGTTTGATTACTGCGAATTTAAATGACTGTGGCACATAGCCATTTTCTAGAGAGGTATTTATTATAGTTATGATCGTATTTAAGATAACTGGAAGAATATCTTTGAAAAGCTTAGTTGGAATTGGATCTAGGAGACAGGTCGAGGTTTTAGAAGACATTACAATCGAAGTAATCTCAGCCCCATTTACTGGTGAGAAACTATCTAGTATTTCAGGTATTTCAGGTGGAGGCAGTGGCTGGATTCCCTGAGCTTGATCTGAGGAAAGCGCTTCACTGATTTTACCTCTGATGGTAATGATTTTATCATTAAAGAATTTGAGAAAGTCATGGCAGTTTAAAGATTCTGGGATTACTGGTTCCACTACAGTATGACTGGTTGTCAGTCTGGCTACAGTGTTGAACAGAAACCGAGGGTTATTTTTGTTTATTTCTGTTAAACGAGAGTAATACAATGTCTTGGCTTTAAAAAGAATTTGTTTATAGCTTAGCAAGCTACATTTCCAGGCCTTCAGAGATTGTTCTGATTTAGATTTACGCCACAGTCTTTCCAATTGCCGAGTTTTTTGTTTGAGAACACGGGTTTCAGAATTAAACCATGGAGCAACGCGCCTGGGTCGATTGGTTTTCAGCTGCAACGGGGCCACTACGTCAAGGGCAGATTTTAGTGAGTGCATAGCACTGTCAACAAACTGATCACTATTATCACCACTGGTCAATAAGCTCATTTCTGTGAGTTCACAAGATAATGCAGCAAATGCAGGCTGGATCAATTCTTTGTACCGAGCCACAGATTTTTCAGATAATGTCCGTATCAGCTGAATTTTATCTTTTTGAGCAGAGTAGTCTTCAATCAAAACCTGAAAAGTAATTAAAAAGTGGTCTGAGAGTATGGGGTTCTGAGGGAGAAGATTTAGGTCCCTGACCTCTATCCCATATGTTAAGACCAGATCCAGGGTGTGCTTGTGACTATGAGTGGATTCATCAACATTTTGAGTGAAACCGATACTATCTAATACTGCAATAAACGCATTACTCAAACTGTCACCAGAATCATCCACATGGATGTTAAAGTCACCTATTATAAGGATCTTGTTATGAGTCAATACTATATTGCTTAAAAACTCTGAGAACTCAGTTAAAAAGTCAGAGTAAGGACCAGGAGGTCGATACACAATAATTAATAGCACAGCTTTTTGATTCTTCCAATTTGGACAAGTAAGCGTTAGTATTAAGCTTTCAAAAGAGTTGAATTTAACATTAGTTTTGGGTTTAAGAAGAAGACTGGAGTGGGAAATCACTGCCACACCTCCACCTCCACCTGTTGATCTAGCTGTTTGGAAATTAACATAGGTTGGAGGGGTACATTCATTGAGCCTCACATAATCATCTTGCTGGAGCCAAGTTTCTGTTAGAGCAAGGAGATCAATGTTATTGTCACCGATAAGGTCATTAACTAACAGAGATTTAGTGGAGATTGCTCTAATGTTTAGTAGACCACATTTTATGTATTTCCTACTGGAAAAGTTATTCTGTCTTGTACAGGTGTTAAGCTTTTTACCCATTGACTTTTTTTTAATGCTTTGAGCACTTTGGACAGACTCAGTCTCTGTTAGCCTAGGTAAACCTCCATGCTTGACTTGTAAAAATCCGGGAGCAGGATTAGTGACGGGATCAACAAGATCAACAGAGGAGCGTTCTACAGGACTGCTCTGCGCCCGGGGCTCATAGCTGGATTGTCAATTTAGAGTTCGAAGCCGATCAGCCATATTGTGAGCTAAAAGGGCTGCACCATCCAAAGTTGGGTGGATGCCGTCCCTGCGGATGAGCCCAGGCTTTCCCCAGAAGGTGCACCAGTTGTTTAGAAAAATAACTCCGTTTTCCTCACTCCATCTAGACAACCAGCGATTGAATGATGAAAGTCGGCTATACATTTCATCATTGACCAAATTGGGCAGGGGCCCAGAGAATATTACGGCATCAGACATCGACTTAGCCAATTCACACACCGAGGCTACTTGTAATTTGAGCACCTCTGATTGTCTCCGCCGGGCATCATTACCGCCTGCGTGAATCACGACTCGACGGAATCTCCTACCTTCCTGTTTTAAAAGCCTAAGGTTCCCCTCGATGTCCCCCACTCTGGCCCCCGGGTAACACCTAACCTTCACCGCTGGCAGCTTCACGTCTCTAACTATAGAGCTGCCAATCACCAGCGTGTCCAGTTCAGCCGGCGTGTCGTCGCTGAGGGGAGAGAACCTATTGCAGACGTGAAGCGGTTCTTGGAGTGCTACGTGGCGGTGCTTAGCACTAGCCTTCCTCCGGACCGTCACAAACCGGTCCTGGTCTTGTCCCCGGCTGCTCGGGACACGCTGCGGGGCTAGGCTTGCTAACACTCCTCTCACTGCGGAGGGGGCTGCGAGCCCTGCCGCTACCTGGCTGTAGCTAGCGCTGCCCTGCCCCTCACATCTGCGCAGCCGCTCCTCTAACTCGGTTACCCTGGCCTCCAGCGCTACCAATACACTGCACTTTACGCAAATACCCCTATCGTCAAGGGAGGCAGGGTTCTGACTCAACATACGGCACACTGAGCAGGAAAGAAAAGAAGACAGAGGGGAGGACGCCATAGCGGTCCCGGCGGACCAAGCTAGTTAGCACGCTAAGCTAGTTAGCACGCTGGTGGCGCTAACGGCGGAGAAGAAATGTAATTCACGAGAGATCGCTTGGTCAATCGGGGGCGAAGTAACCCCGGGGGCGTAAATAACCCCGATTTTTGATTGCTTCGTGAATTAACAGTAATGGCAAGAGAGAGACAGCAAGCACTTCAGTCGCTCGCAGGCTTCAACAAGCTTCACCAACACGGAAAACACTCACCGGAGTGACGTCAGACGCTCAGGCTGTTTTAGTGATGAATGTCATTAGTGGATGAGGTCAGTCTGATGTTAACCACCTTGGTGACATCTGAGAATAGAGAGAGAGTGTTCGGTAGCTGAGGGAGAGAAATGTCCAAGAGAGGTGAGATTGAGGGCGGGAGGGCAGACCGAATTGAAGATACTTTGTTGATAAAGAAGTCCGTAAATTTATTACACTGATCTGTGCTGGAGTCGGCATGTCAGTATGCGGGAGGTTTGAGTAACTTGTTTATTGCTGAGAAGAGCTGTTTAGAATTACCAGTGTTAGGTGATATTTTATGAGAGAAATATTGGGACCTGATTGTAGTGAGTGCTTTTGAATATGATTTTTGATGATCATGGTAGGCTTGCTTATGAACAAGGAGGCCACCGGAGACATACCGCCGCTCAAGGACGCGACCAGCTGTCTTCATGCTCCGGAGCTCTGCTGTATACCAAGGAGCAGACCGAGAGAATGTTACAGTTCTAGTTTTGACTGGTGCGTGTGCTTCAAGGATACTGCTAAGGCTGGTGTTATTTACTGATGTGAACTGTGTGACTTGTGAAATGTTGTGAATATCCTGATTAAGGAGGGCGGGGTCTATTGCTTTCAGATTTCTAAATTGGATCTGACGTTTTGGTTTAATGTATGGGCCAGTTAACAGTAGTTTTAAGGATATGATTGTATAATCTGACACACCTAAGTCACGGACTTGTAAGTTTGTAATTGGGGCAGAGTCGGTTATGACCAAATCAAGAATGTGACCTTTGGTGTGTGTGGGTTCTGTAAAATGTTGTGTGAGTTGTAGGCAGTCCAGGACCTCAAGAAGTTCTGCAGCGGAGCGATTTGCGGGGAGTCAACATGCAAATTAAAATCTCCCAGTGTGATTGTTCTGTTGGAGGTTATAAAGAGTGATGTCAGCAAATCTTGCAATTCAGAAGTAAATCCAGGGTGTGGTTTGGGGGGGCGATAAATGAGGAGGAATGTTGTGGATTCTTTTTGTGATAAACACTTGAATAGAAGACCTTCAAATGTTGTCAACTCTGGCAGTGGGAGGGGGCTTATGTTTAAATTATTGTCATAAATGACAGCCAGGCCACCGCCACGACCAGTGGTCCTTGCCTTCTCAAGGTAGGTGTATCCTGGTGGGCAGGCTTCATTCAAAGCAAGATGACTGTGGTTTATGTCAAGTCTCTGTGAGGCACAATATTTGTGTGTGCTCATCAAGGATATGTTGACATATGAAGCCGGATTTATTAGTTAAAGATTTATATTTTTATGTCGGATATGGTCTTACATTTTGGAAGAGTGCAAAGGAGGCGGAAATCCACCCCACGTTTTCCGTTCTGCCGATGTTTATTGGTCCTTCTTGTGGTCGTGTTCTGATGACGACACTGCCAGTGACGCGGTGGACGTGCGCCGGGGAGATACCGGTGAGGTCGTGGTGGAGGTGGACTGGAGGGATATTCTCTGTTTTTGCGGAATCTGGATGAATTGGAATGGCAATGAGGTCGACGATGGTGGAGCCTGCTTTCCCAGGCGCTGGTTGGAGCAGCCCGAGCAGGAGATGCGGGACCGAGGAGACACTGCAGCGGGGCTAGCGAGTGCGGTCTGTCCCAGGTAGACGCGCCATTCCCGGGCTCCAATGGCTCCGTCCCGCGGATCGCCTCTCCTGTCCAGGACTCTGGCGTTACAGCTGGCAACGAGACGCTCGCCGGGAAGACAGAAGGATGCGGGTGAGTTGTTTGCCATGGTGTGTAGCATGAACAAAGGGAGAATACCTGTAAGTTTTCGACGGTGCTCCTGTTGTTAGCGGCGGTGTTTACATGACGGCTCTGGTTTGCTGGGTAGGTGACCGGGCCGGGGCACTGGTGAATGTCCCCCAGCAGAAGGCAGATGGCTATGATGAATGCCAGGGTTTGATGTTGCTTCAACATGGTCTTGTAGCATGTTGACGAACGACTGAAGAGTTGAGGATGGATGAGAGCAGCCAGTACGTTTACCAAACCCAAAGTGTTTATTCAGTTGGGTTTGGAGCGGCTTTTTCCAGGATGGTGAATCCATGCCAAATATGTAAAAGTCTGTAGGTGTTTGACCAGTGTCGGATACGGAAAAGTTATTGATGAGCAGAACGTGCATAAGGAGAGCTGGAACTACCCCTGCCGTACCTGGCGCCGCCAGACTGGAATTTAGACAGAGACTGATTTATTGAGGATTGTAGTTGATATCTCATATCTGAAGAGCTGAAAAGCTAAAATCGTTTGGTTTTAATTTATTTTTCTACAACTATTTTTTTTGTTCAATACAACACATTTATATACTTGCCTTTGAAGTGTGTGAGGTTCTTTATTCGGTCACTCAATGCAATTTGTCAACGCTCCCTTTCTCCTGTAGCGACCTAACCTTCTGAATACTGGTCCACAAGGTAACTAACACACTGATGAAATAAATATCTGTATCTCCCAGTCTTTAACCTTTAACAGTTAGAGCGGAGGCAGGTTACAGATGGATGAACGCATGGATGGTGGATGGATGGATGGATGGAGGGTGGATGAATAGGTGTTTCAACTGTGTATCTACCATGTTTGATGTGGTGATGGAGATTGGGTGGTGTTTCGATGAATTTGTTGAGGTTGGATGGGGTGTGATATGTTGATTCAGATCAGGCAGCGTTTTGATGTGATGGGTAGAGATCGGGTTTGGTTTTCATGAGGTGATGGAGAACAGGTGGTGTTTTGATGCGGTGATGGAGATTTGTGTGTGTGTGTGTGTGTGTGTCCTTGGGAGCACGTCCCAGCGTGTCACATGACTGCCTGTCAGGCTCTGACTCTGAACTGACGGCGTGCACGTGTGCGGACGCCCGGTCAGCTCCGGCTCTGCTTCCTCCTTCCTTTCTGTCCGACCGGAGTCCTCCTGCTGCTCTGCTCGCTGGAAAAGCGAAGCTGTGTGGATCGCTGCAGCCGGCACAGACGTCACACAGACTGCTGGGTTCTACTTTTATCCGTGATCGTGGTTGCCCTGGCGACCGCCTCCGTGTTGCCATGGACCAGCGTGCATTCGATGTTACCAGTAGTTCTGCTGTTGAATGATCAGTGGATCACATTCCTCATTCTGTCATTATTTACTCATTCCAAACTGGAGTACAGTCAGGTTCTGCTTCAGTCTGGTAGAGAACTCTTCTCTCTTCTCATTTACTTGGTTTCATTTCACGGTCAATAGACCCTAACCCTAACCCTAACCTAACCCTGTGAGTTTTTATTGCAATCTTATCCCTTCACGCTAATTTCCTTCTAATTGCTAAGTCTTGTTTGTTTTTTTTCTTTTAGATGAAGCTCATAAGACAGTCTGTGTTATACGTCTGTGCCCCTGTAGTGGCTGCTCGTCTGGAGTGTTGGTTCTGTTTAGATGATGCTGTCTTTTTTCACCTTCTTCTGTGTGTGTGTGTGTGTGTGTGTGTGTGTGTGTGTGTGTGTGTGTGTGTGTGTGTGTGTGTGTGTGTGTCAGGTCCAGTAATATGTACTCAAACTAAAAAAAGGCTCATACTTAAAGGAGCACCTCTGTTTGGCACATACCAGCAGCCAGACCATCATCCTGCTTGTACCGATGTGGGACAGGACACATCACTGAGGGACCTTATCCGTCCTTTCTCTGGTTCAGAGACCTCACCAGTCCATACCTCGATGGAGGGACTTCACTGGTTTGTCCCCTGGTTAATCAATCTCACCGAGTCCCATGGCGGCTCTCTCTCCACCGTTAGCACTGTGGCTTGTTGCTTGCTGAACTAAAACAAGTGTCTCCTGAAGGTCATGGTGAAGGACCTCCAGCAATCCCAGCTGCTATCACAGCTTGTACGTTTGTTAATGGAGCCGATCATCTCGTTTGAAGAAAGTGTGAACAGCCTAAGTGAAGCTGATTGAAATCCGAAATACACTATGTAATAATAACAATAATAATAATAATAATAATAATAATAATAATAATAATAATAATAATAAAATTCTCTTCAAAAGAGGTCGGCTGACAAAGACCACTAACATCGACCTTGACATCAACACCGTCATCAAGGAGATAGATCAGGAAGGCACGTACAGGTACCTAGGAGTGAACGAAGGAGATGGCATCCAACATTCTGCCATGAAGGAAAAGATCTGGAAAGAGTACTACAGGAGAGTAAGAATGGCACTGAAGAGCGAACTTAACGCGGCCAACCGATTTGAGGCTATCAGCACCCTAGCTATACCCGTAGTGATGTACAGCTTCAACATCATCAACTGGACGCTGAACGACATCAGAAGACTAGACACCAAGACCAGGAAAATGCTAACCATGGAAAAGATGCACCACCCAAAAGCTGATGTCGACAGGCTATACTTACCAAGAGTAGAAGGAGGGAGAGGCCTGGTCCAATTAGAACTGACCTACAAAACCACCACCATAGGCCTTGACACCTACTTGTCATCAACAGAAGACCCACTTCTCCAAATAGTGAAACACCATGAAGATAAGAAAAAGCTCTACTCCATCAAAAAGGAAGCTGTGAAATTCAAGCAGGAGATGAACATCCCAGAAATCCCACCAACAGAGAACGAAGCATCAACGAAGTATGTCCACAGAGTCAAACAGAAAGCTAAACACCTTGGGCCAGAAAAACCAATGCATGGAAAGTACCCAAAGAGGATCAAAGAGGCAGATGTGGACCAGGAAAAGACCAACAAATGGCTCAAGACATTCATTTTCTGCCGCTGGTCCCTTTCGGGGTCGCAGGTGGCTGGAGCCGATCCCAGCTGCAGGGTACACCCTGGACAGTTCGCCAGTCTGTCGCAGGGCTGACATATATAGACAGACAACCATTCACTCACACATTCATACCTAGGGGAAATTTAGGGTGATCAATTAACCTACCATGCATGTTTTTGGACCGTGGGAGGAAGCCGGAGTACCCGGAGGGAACCCATGCACACACGGGGAGAACATGCATACTCCACACAGAAAGGCCCCGAGCCCCGGCCGGTATTTGAACCCAGGACCTTCTTGCTGTGAGGCAAGAGCGCTAACCACTGCGCCACCGTGCGGCCTAGACAATTGGCTCAATTGGCTCAAGACAATTGGACTGAAAGCAGAGACTGAATGACTAATCATAGCTGCACAAGACCAGAGTCTGGCCACACGATCCTACCACCACCGCATCATCAAGGATGGAACTGACCCACAATGCAGGATCTGTGGAAGATATGAAGAGACTATTGACCACATCATCTCAGGCTGCCCAGAACTGGCAAAGACAGAGTATATTCACCGACACGACAAAGCGGCAGCCTACCTGCACTGGAAGATCTGCAAGGAATGCAACATCAAGACAGCTGATAAGTGGTACGAACATCAACCCAACACCGTCACCGAGAACAGCGAGATCACCATCCTATGGGACATGCCCATCCAGACAGGCAGAGAGATCAAAGCGAATAGGCCAGATATCATCATCAAGCATAAAATGAAGAATGAATGCATCCTCATAGACATGGCCATACCATCTGAAAACAACACCTCTGTCAAGGTAACAGAAAAGCTGTTGAAATACAAGGACCTGGAAATCGAGATCAATAGGATGTGGGGAACAAAGACCACAACAATAACAGTGGTCATCGGAGATCTTGGACTTGTGAAGAAGGAATTAGAGAAATACACCGACAAGATCCCTGGCAACATCAACGTCCAAGAAGTCCAGAAGATAGCCCTCCTTGGAACAGCACACATACTACTGTGGTGTTGGTCACATGGTGCTGACGTCAGCATGCGTCAGGTATTTGTAGGCGCTGTTCGTGCCCTGGCATTGTGGGAAATGTATGCAAGAATAAAGCCTCATTCATTGAAGTCAAGCCGCTGTCTGATCCATCTGTTGGGACATAATATTGGCGACGAGGATGGAGCTTCCACTTACACCTCTTCCTCAGTTTCTCGCTCTGCCGGGCGAGCCGCCGATCCCCTGGGCCCGATGGTACGAGTCCTTTCAGACTTTTATTGCCGCAGCCGGGCTAGCCGACGCCAGCGAAGCGCGGCTACAGGCGCTGCTAATTCATAGCCTGGGAACCGAGGGACAGCGCATCTTCCGCACACTCGGACCAGCTAAGAAGTACAAGGACTGTGTGGCTTTACTGGCAGGACATTTCGCGGCTCCACAAAGCGTGATCGTCCGGAGGATCGCTTTTCGGCAGCGCAGACAGAGACCAGGTGAGCCGGTACACCAGTATGTCACGGATCTCCGGTGTTTGGCGAGCCTCTGTAAATTCGATCATCTGGAAGATGAGTTCATTCGCGATCAGCTGGCGGAGCACACATCTGATCCGAAGCTACGTGAGAAACTGCTTATGGCACCGGATGATCTGCCTTTGTCCAAGGCGGTGGAGATGGCGTTTCAGCTGGAGTCGGCGGCGCAGTTAACATCACGGCTAACGTGTGCGAATCCAACTTCGTCGCACTCGGCTTCACTCGCACAGACTGTGACCCCGGCGGCGCAGCTTCCCGACCCCACTTACCCTCCTGACGAGCTGGAGATTAACGTCGCGGGTTACCGGGGCCCCTCGGCGCGCCGATCCTGCGGGAACTGCGGCTCAACGTCCCATCCCACACGCGCACCGGTCTGCCCAGCTATAGGACAGAGGTGCCAACGCTGTGGGAAACCCAATCACTTTGCCAAAGTGTGCCGCTCAGTACCCGCAGCTGCGAGACCCCAGCGCCGCTCATCTCGCCCGTCCAGCCCGACCACCATCCACACCGTGGGCTCAGCCTCCAAGCCTTTCACCTGGTGCACAGTGGAGCTGGATGGGGTGTGTTTGCCCCTGCTCCTGGACACAGCTGCCTCCAGGTCCCTCCTCAGTGAGTCCACAGTTCGCCAGCTTTTTCCAAAACACACCATTAAAGCAGGAGCAGATGAACTGTATGGGTACGGTCATTCTAAAATCAACATGATCGGCACTGCCACCTTTTCAGTGAGCTATGGTTCGAGAGTCCTCCCAGCCTTCACATTCCAGGTGTCCCGCCACGGCGCCAACCTCCTGGGGTTTGACCTCTTCTGTGCCCTGGGGTTTTCCATCACTGACAACCTGGGTGCCACCATCCTGACTGTAACGACGCCATGGCAGCAGCGCTGGCCGGCGCTTTTCATCGGGCTTGGTTGCCTCACCGCCTTCAACCACCAGCCGCTCATCGACCCGGCTACACGCCCTGTCATCCAGCCTCTGCGCTGGCTACCCCTCACCCTGCGTGATGATGTCACCGCCGAGCTGCAGAAACTGCTGGATGCTGGCATCATCGAGCGGATCGACGCATCGCCCTGGATCTCCAACCTGGTGGTGGCTAAGAAGAAGACGGGTGGTCTACGCCCCTGCGTTGATCTCAGGCAGGTGAACAAAGCTGTGGTCCCGGATAAGTACCCGTTACCGACAGTGGAGGAGCTTTCAGCACAGTTTCATGGCTCAACAGTCTTCTCTAAGCTGGACCTTCGCCAGGGCTGCCTGCAGGTTCCCCTACACCCGGACAGCCGCAACCTCACCGCGTTTGTGACCCACATGGGGGTTTTCCGCTACACCCGCATGCCCTTTGGACTCAGTTCTGCTCCCAGCTGTTTCCAGAAGATCATGGTCACCATCTTTGCGGGCATCCCTGGCGTGGTCATCTACCTGGACGACATCATTGTGCACGGAGCAACACCCGCCCTGCATGACGACCGCCTCTCCAGGGTCCTGGACGTGCTCGTGGGTCACGGCCTCACACTCAACGGGGAGAAGTGCATCTTTGCAGCCGCTGCCATCGAGTTTGTGGGGTTCCACCTGACTGCTGAGGGTCTGAGTCCACTACATTCTAATGTGGACGCCATCCTGCGCCTGCCTGAGCCCTCCTGTCCTGCGCAGCTGTCCTCATTCTTGGGGATGACCGCCTACTACCTGCGTTTCCTGCCCCTCTACTCGGAGACCACTGCACCACTGCGCGCCCTCCTTAAGCAGGGCATCCCCTGGACCTGGTCTGCTGCATGCTCCACAGCAGTTCAACGGCTCAAGTCACAACTGACTTCTCCACCTGTGCTCGCTCACTTTGACCTGGAGAGTCCTACGTTCGTCACCTGTGATGCCTCCAACACCGCGGTCGGCGCAGTTTTGTCACAGCGCCACCAAGGGGTGGAACGCCCGGTGGCGTTCGCCTCACGGACACTCACTCCCACTGAGCAGAAGTACTCTGTGGGGGAAAGGGAGGCGCTGGCCTGCGTCTGGGCATGTGAGCGGTGGCACATGTACCTCTACGGCAGGCATTTTACGCTGCGGACCGACCACCAGGCTCTCACAGCTCTCCTGGCCACCACTGGATCAGGTCACAAACCGCTGCGCCTTTATCGCTGGTCTGAGAGGCTGCAGGCGTACAACTTCTCTACACAGTTTACGCCAGGCAGAGAAAATGTGGTGGCAGATCTCCTCTCTAGAGCCACACCCTCCTCCACTCCTGACACCACCCAGGACGCCGCAGAACCAGAACTGATCCTCATGCTGCACACGCCCCTTCAGGCAGCCGTTTCTCTCTCAGATCTGCAGACAGCCTCCGCACAGGACCCCGTGCTTCAACAGCTGTGCACCTATATTCGTAGCGGCTGGCCTGCTAGGGTCTCGGAGGACCTGGCACCCTTCCACCGAGTCAGGAACGACCTCTCCTGCTGGAATGATGTCTGCGTGGCTAGGGGGTTGTGCACTGTGATCCCAAGGGCCCTGAGAGAACGCGTCCTGACTATGGTCCACGACGGCCATCTGGGCATTGTCAGAGTGAAACAGAGATGCAGGGGGTTAGTCTGGTGGCCAGGCATCGACAGAGACATTGAGGACCTAGTTCGGGACTGTGCAGCCTGCCTCACCAGCGGTAAAACCGGCCCACCTCCCTCCCCACCTCTGCAGCCCGTGCCGTGGCCTCAGACACCGTGGACCCACATTCAGGTAGACATCTGTGGCGAACTCCACGACACCCCGCATCATCAACGCTTCCTGCTGGTGGCCGATGATCTCCACTCCAAATGGCCAGAAGTGCTGCCTGCTGGGTCTGTTACCACTACGGTAGTCATCGGTTTCCTCTCCTCCCTGTTCGCCCGCTGGGGCGTCCCTGATGCCATCACCACGGATAACGGGCCCCAGTTCATCTCGACTGATTTCGCGGCTTTCATGGAGGGGAGGGGGATTAAGCACATCAGGACTGCCCTGTACCACCCACAGGCCAATGGCGGCGTGGAGAGGTTCAATCAAACCCTTAAGAATGGGCTCAGGGCGCACATGGCGGACGGCCTCCCATTTTCAGACTCCCTGCAGAGCACGCTAATGCATTACAGAGCAACACCACACTCCACGACTGGCAGTTCACCGGCACTCCTGATGCTGGGGCGTGAGCTGCAGCTCCCTCTGGATCGCTTGCGTCGGCCTTGTAGCAACGTCCCGGCAGTGGCGACTTCCACCAGGGGCAGAGTGGCAGAGCAGCAACGGCGCATGAAACAGCGGTTTGACAAGGAGCATCGGGCTAGGCATCCAGCGCTGGCCGTGTCGGACTGGGTTCGAGTCCGGCGACCCACTCGCTCCCACAAGCTGCTCTCTTTCTGGTCCACGCCGCTGCAGGTCGCAGCGCAGCTGGGACCGGCCACTTTCCACCTGGCAGATGGTTCGTGCTGGCATGCCAGTCGTCTCCAACGGGTGGCGCCACCGTCACTGACTGATCACCTGACTCCCTCAGATCTCGTCACGACAGATGGGGTTTGGGATCCACTGCATGAGCCGATGGAGGCTCCGGCAGGGCAACCCGGTGAATTGGCTGGGCCATCTGAGTCAGTGCAGCCAGAAGCTCGTCCGGTTAGGGCCCGTCAGAGGCCTGCATACCTCAGGGACTACGTTACGGATTTTTGAGTTGGACTTTAGGTACATAGCCTGTGATGTGGCAGAATAATCCACAGGGCTATGGAGGTAAACTGGTAGTCCACCCAGTTTACCTAGGGAGCTTATGTAGTAGTTATTTTGTTACGTTATGCTTGAACGCGGTCGTTTGTTGTGTTTTTTCAGGGGGGGGGGGTAAATGTGGTGTTGGTCACATGGTGCTGACGTCAGCATGCGTCAGGTATTTGTAGGCGCTGTTCGCGCCCTGGCATTGTGGGAAATGTATGCAAGAATAAAGCCTCATTCATTGAAGTCAAGCCGCTGTCTGATCCATCTGTTGGGACATAATAACTACGGAGGGTTCTATCAATCAAGTAGAAAGTAACAGCTACCCTTTAGCGCCTCAGGACCATTGTTTGGACCCGGCTCTCTAGGATGTAAAGAAGGACGCATAAAGAAAATATAATGATAATAATAATAATAATAATGCATTTTATTTTTAGGCGGCTTTCAAGACACTCAAGGTCACCATACAAAGAGAACAGAATAAGAACAGATTCAAATACACAGGATAAAACATAAGAATGTTAAAATTTACAAATACAAATTTAGCAAATTGAAACAGAAGGACTGAAAGTCATAGTGAATAGGCTTGTCTGAACAGGTGGGCTTTGAGAGTGGATTTGAAAATGTGTAGTGAGTTGATATTTCTGATGTCAGGTGGGAGGGAGTTCCAGAGGCGGGGAGCAGCGCGACTGAAGGCTCTGGAGCCCATGGTGGTCCTGCGGGCAGGGGGGACGGTGAGACTGAGAGATGAAGATGATCTTAAAGACCGGCTGGGTGTGTTGATGTGGAGTAGATCAGTGAGGTACGGAGGGGCGAGGTTATGGAGGGCCTTGAATGTTAACAGAATGGTTTTATAGATGATAAGGTGAGTGATTGGAAGCCAGTGAAGCTGTTGGAGAGCTGGGGTGATGTGGTGGAAAGAGGGAGTCCTGGTGATAATTCGGGCTGAAGCATTTTGGACCAGTTGGAGTTTATGGAGGGATTTGAGTGGAAGACCAGAGAGAAGTGAATTACAATAGTCAAGGCGGGAGGTGACAGAGTGGACCAGGATGGCAATGCTGGCAGGAGTGAGGGAGGGACGGAGACGATTAATGTTACGGAGATGAAAGGATGCAGATCGGGTGATGTTGTCGATGTGAGTTTGAAAAAGTGCCATCAAGGACGACACCCAGACTCCTGACCTGCGGGGAGGGACAAAAGGTGGAGTTATCAATGGTGAGGGTGAAACTATTGGTTTTAGTGAGAACTGATTTGGAGCCAGTGAGGAGAACCTCAGTTTTGTCGCTATTCGGTTTGAGAAAGTTAGAAGCTGTAACAATTCGCCTGTTGATTCCAGGACGATCTTGCCACACGCATAAAGAGGTCACGGGCGGAAAACAACAACCAGCAGGGGTGATGAATAGGCAGAAGACAAACTTAAGATTGATAACAAAAAACCCGCATTTATTCCTCCCAACAGAAATCAAGCAACTCGACGCTCGAGCGCTCCTCCTAATAAATTAAACAGAAAATGCCGCACAACGCGGGAAGTCCAAAAATGAACACAAGGGCCCACAAAGTCCTGTCTTTTATTGCCCAAAGTTCCCAAAGTTTGAGGCGCACGTCCCTGCACGGGGACCGACTGGGAGGCCGGCGGCCGATAATTACTCACGCCCCGGCCAAATCCAGAGACCTCTCGTCCCCGATGCTCCTCCTCTCCAGCCCGGTGGCTCCGTGGCAAGCAACTGTAAATCCCGAAAGCACAAGGTGAAAATCCCTTTGTGGCAGTTCCTCCGGGTAAACGCTCCACGGCCTCGCTCCTCCGGCAGGTGAGTTTCCCTCCAGGACGGCGTGTGACGTCACTCTCCTCCCTTGCAGGTGCGCTGCTTTCCCTTAAATAGACAAGCCCCGCCCCGGCACCAATGACCGGTTGATTATGTCCTTGACACGGTTTCCCAGCACCAAACCGTGCCCCAGATTAAATGTCCACAGTGACCCAAGTATTGCACATTAGAATGACAGCACAGGAACCAATTTTATCACCCCTGCTGGGTGAAACATGTAGGGAACTCCGTGGTCCTTACAAAGAGAACCAGGATTTGATTTCCTGGAGACAGACACAGAAGGAGGTGGGGGTGGGGGGGCGGAGGGTGGAGGCGGGTTTGGAAGAGAGGTAGAGCTGGGTGTCGTCCGCATAGCAATGAAACTGTACGTTATATTTCCGGAATATCTGGCCAAGGGGGAGAAGATAAATGATGAAGAGGACGGGACCAAGAACAGAGCCTTGGGGAACACCAGAAGAGAGGGGCAAAGAATGGGATGTGAATGTATGACCAAAAGTATTTGCTCACCCATCCAAATGCTCAGAATCAAGTGTTCTAATCACCTGGCCTGGCCACAGGTGGATAAAATCAAGCAGCTGGGCATGCAGACTGTTTTGACAAACCTTTGTGAAAGAGTGTCCGAACACGTCCGGGGTGAAGTTTCCTCCTCCTCAATATTCCACAGTCAACTGTCAGCTTTATTATGAGAAAATGGAAGTGTTTGGGAACAACAGCAACTCAGCCACAAAGTGGTCAGCCATGTTTGATTTCTGATTTTCTTATATATGTTAGCACATAAATAGCATTATCCGATTTACCCTGCACATTTCACAGTAAATCTGAGATGAGTGCAGCTGGCAGCACTAACACATTTTTGTACTGCTCAGGCACAATACATCACATTTAAATGATTTGGGACGAAGCATTCAGCAGCTGAAAACCTGTGGCCACATAGAGCCGTGCCTCCTGTCACGCTAACTCATTCTTTAATCGGTGTAATCTTTTGATGCAGTCAGTGCAGTGTTCTTACACTGTTCCTGAGCAGAGCTGGTACCGTGCTGGAGTCCTACGCTCTGCCTCTGGGAGGAGGATAAGCCTCTCAGGGTTTCTGTTACGCTGCCAGTTTGTTTTGGGCATTAATTGGAGATGCAGTATGTGACATACCCAGGATATAAATAAGCTTCCCAAAGCCAGTCGTCTCTCAGATTTCATGTAATTTGGGCTGTTAACACACAGATGGATTCTCTGGATTATGTTTTTCAGATCGCTCTGCTCTCTCTAATATGAAGGCAAATACATCTAAACACTAACACTCAAAACCCAACAGGAGACCCTTCTGGTGAATCGGTTCGGTGTGTGATCCCCACTGATTCGTCCAGTTTTCTTCTCTGGCCTGTCTGCAGGCAGATGGACAGTTTCAGGAAATTGTCCCTGGTCCATCCTGTTGGACAGCCTCAGTTGGCTGGACTGAATTTAGTGGCTCTGGACCAGCCGTCTTCCCACGGAGTCTCGTAGCTCATCGACTGTGTCAGTGCTTTGACACCCCGGCCACCGCCGCTCTTTTCCTCATATGGCAGCTTCAAACACTTACTGTGATTTTTATCTCTTGAAATAACATTGACTCAGTTGTCAGTGAGTGAGATGACATTGCTGAAAGTGTCGTGTGTGATTCTCGGTATAAAGGTGTATAAAGATGTGAAGTTGTCCTCCTCCCTGGCGATATTGAGTGAACTTATATCAGCAATCTGGGTCCAGATACGACAGGCCAGAGTTGAGCCGCTCCTGATCGGACAGCCCTCTGAAAGAGACAGAGTATATGCAATGTGGCTATTTTTGGATTTATGTTTAAACTCAAACTCAAGATTACATAAAAATAGAAATGTAATTTGGACTTTTCAATAGATGTTGGAATGAGTTATCATGTCTGCTGCTAATAATACAACTAACTACCACAAATACTATCTAAAATCATGGAATTTAAATGATAATCTCCTTAAGACATTAACAGTCCCCCAATAGTTAATGCGGCTCATTCTTTTAAATGCCAATAGTTCCTTCTGTTTGTGCCAGCCTGCTTCTAGCAGAATGAGAGGTTGATGGAGGGAACGCGTTGAGAACCTGAATCCCTCTAAAGCAACAGGAATGCTGATCATTGAAGACCAGTTCTTAATTTAACTGTTAAATTGAACATGGCATTGAGATTTGATCTGGGTATTTAATGCTCCTCTGAGCTGCTGACAACAGGACAGAACAGAAATGCTCTTTAATGACTGAAGCTGATGTTTATCACTGACTGCACTGCTTGTAGGATTCTTCTCATATCTCCACATCATCGTTGATGCAAATAAAACAATTTAAAACACAAACTTATCTTGTTGACTGCAGTTCCAGAGCGGTAACTGGCCCGGAGCCATCTTCTCATCTCAGGCTCCCAGACTCTTCCGTACTCTTCTTTTCTTTTATTTCTCAGTGTTTGTAACATTTTCCACCTTTTCACAACAGAAAGCGACATTTTGCTTCTTTACTTCCACTTAGCGACGAACTGTTGATCAAAACTCAAACCAAACTGGTTCCCGGGCCGAATCCGGGCCGGCCATCAACTTTGAACCGGTTTCTGTGTTCGCACAAACCGCGGTCCTGGCTCCAGCTCCCAAAAACCGGGGCTTTCGAGGCACCGCTTCTGTGCTGGTCCAGATCAGCCAGATCAGGCCAGATCCTGTCCACGTCTCGACTATGTCAGACCCCGGCGGGGTGGGGTTACGTCTCCTCCGGCAAAACACGGAGTCGCCATTTTTGTTTTTAATTAGAAAGCGGCGGTAGAGCAGAAGCGGAGACCCAGGACTCTGGGCACTTGGCGGGCCACCGCAGACCCAGTCTGGGATCCAGCCGGAGCGTGAAGCAGTTCCTGAATGACTCCGTATCCCGGTAAATTTCATTCATTACGCACCGAGCTGTGAGCCTGCTGTGAACATGAAGCTAGAAATGATCCCAAACTCTGAAACGCAATCATTTGTGTTGATTCTGTTTTTTTGAGTTGTTAGGTCGCAGCTCACCGGTCCTGTCCTGCAGCTGACCAGTCTGGATCGGCGACTTCCCAGACCCAACCAGACCCGACCCAATAAGATTTGTTTACAGTACAAACTCATGACCGCACAGTACAACATTTATTGGTTTTCTTATGAATGTAGAGAATTTATCAAAAGCTGTTCTTCTTTCTGTACTTTTATTTCGCAAAACGAACGAACAGCGGTCCGATGGAGCATTTGGACCTGCAGCACCTGGAACAGCCAGCAGGGGGAGCAAAAAAAAAATGAACGGACTGAACTGCTTCCCTTTGTATAATTATTTATCTTTGATGTTTTTCCGATGTTACAGCAGCTGTAATAACAGATGCATATTTTGTGTCATATTTGTGTTACCAACCCTCCATGCAGGTAAAAATAGCCGACAGCTGCACAGTAATCTGATTACATGATCTGTCTACATGCACTACTTACAGAAAAGTAATTCAGTTTTTGGGAGAAGTTTATGAGAAATGTAGAAATTTTACCACATGACAGCAGGGCGTTTAAGAACCAGCTCAATGGAGATTTCCTCACTTCAGTGTATTCAGTGAAATGATGGTACAGCAGCGGTGGAGACAGAACAACAATGACATTATCCCTATGTTCTGTAAACAGAACACAGAACCTTCAGTCACCAGAAAGATTAAACCCTCCATCAGACCACAGATGTATTGAAATAATCCGTCACAAACTGCTGCTGCTGAAATGTGTCCGCCGGTAGCGTGACGGAGGAACCAGGCAGCAGGAGATCTGCAACTCACCTGGTTCCACCGGTAGCGTGACGGGGGAACCAGGTGGAACCAGGCAGCAGGAGATCTGCAACTCACCTGGTTCCACCGGTAGCGTGACGGGGGAACCAGGTGGAACCAGGCAGCAGGAGATCTGCAACTCACCTGGTTCCACCGGTAGCGTGACGGGGGAACCAGGTGGAACCAGGCAGCAGGAGATCTGCAACTCACCTGGTTCCACCGGTAGCGTGACGGGGGAACCAGGTGGAACCAGGCAGCGGGAGATCTGCAACTCACCTGGTTCCACCGGTAGCGTGACGGGGGAACCAGGTGGAACCAGGCAGCGGGAGATCTGCAACTCACCTGGTTCCACCGGTAGCGTGACGGGGGAACCAGGTGGAACCAGGCAGCGGGAGATCTGCAACTCACCTGGTTCCACCGGTAGCGTGACGGGGGAACCAGGTGGAACCAGGCAGCGGGAGATCTGCAACTCACCTGGTTCCACCGGTAGCGTGACGGGGGAACCAGGTGGAACCAGGCAGCAGGAGATCTGCAGCTCAGTCCTGAAGATCATCTAGAGAGAGAAACACACATCATCGTATATTTAGGGACCGAGCCCGGAGGGCATGGTCTAGGGCTGAACGATATGGGGAAAATATTGAATTGCGATATTTCCCCTCAATATTGCGATTGCGATATAGAATGCGATATTTAATTTAGTCTATTTTTTTTTTATTATTTCAAAGTTTAAGCATTTATTTCCCATAGGTTAGTTCTATTTGTTAAAATTAAATAAAAAGATTTATGTCTTGTAACAAACTGAACTTTATTAGAACACTCATTAAAAAATAGAACAAAATCTGTAGATTCAAAATTTAAAAGTCACTAAAAAAACAACTTAAGACACGTGGAATGAAGCACCTGCGAAATGGCTCTGGCCTGTTCCAGCACTCTGGAGACCGTTTTCTCTTTTGATCCCGTCTTGTTGGGCACTTTGTAACGAGGTTCTGCTCAGGGATGCACCTCAGAGCTGACAAAGTGTCCCACCAGCTTCCTGCACATCCTGTTGCTGAGACTCGTTCATCTTTAAGTACATTTTCTAAAATATAAATACGAATAATCACATTTTTGTCATAGGAGGCTACATCAACATAAAACACACAACTGACTACGTTAACACACAGTCAATATTCGGATTAAGGCCAATATTCCGGTTTCTGAAACATTTGGAATAACCCGTCTACCTGCTGAAACAGACAATGGGCTATATGCACTGCTCCATTACTTCCTGAAGTTCAGACAGCACCTTTATTTCCTGTGTTTTATGATTGGATGGAGTGATTAATCCAGGTGTCTGACCTTAGTAAATGGTCAGACACACCTGGATTAATCACAGACACAACAGAAGAAGAAGGGCTGCAGGCGCTGTGCAGGCTCTCTCTGCATGTTTGAAAAAAAAGTGTGAGCCTACAAGACGTGGTAATATGTTCAATGATACGATGCAGCATTTTTTCAATGAACGAGAAGAACTGAACGATCGTTTCCACACATTTTATTTACTTAGTAGCAGCTAAACTGTATCACAAGTAGTTCATGTACTCAAAAGACCAAGATTCCTTGCAGATAGAACATGTGCAGAACAGTATTTAATGTGCCTTTCGACCGCGATATCCCTCTCTGTCTCCCTCGCTCTCTCTCTCTCTCTCACGTGCGCGCACGGAGCAGGGCATTCCTTGCAGAGGACGTGTTGCTGTTCCACATCTTTTATAAATCCACTGCCATTGTGCAAAACGAGGCTCGGTGGTCACGCTGCTGCAGTCAGCAGCACCTTGTTAAAGGAGCAGTCTTCACGGTGCCCTCCGATGTAAATTTGCATCACGTGACTGTAGTATCGCGCCCCTTGCGATATGCAAAAGTTTTGTAATATCGAGAAATTATCGCAAATGCGATATATCGTTTAGCCCTAGCATGGTCTCTATTGTTCTTTGTTCGTTTATTGTCGTTGTCGTTCTATATTATTATACTAACGCCCAAATAAACGCGAATTTGACCCCCTAAACATGCACGAAAACTCACCAAATTTGGCACGCACATCGTGACCGGCGAAAAATTTTATAAAATACAAAAATGAAAACCATCGGCTCTCTAGCGCCAGCTATATCCCAAAAAACGTCTAAAACAGTCGCTACGGCCCGCAGGAATGTCGTAGGGAGATCAAACCAACACTCACGCGTTCGTCTCATCAAGATCTGCATTTCACGCGCTCACACCCCTGACCTAAATCCAACAGGAAGTCCGCTATTTCCCTTTCAAAGTAAAATTTTGGCTCAAAGTTGGAAGTCTGAAATCCTGCCTTGCTCCAGCCCTCATCCGTTATAATGGGGAAAAAAAGAAAAAAGTCGCCTTTTTCAGCACCTCGAACAACTGGAGATTGTGGCTATACCGTGACTCCTATCAACAAACCGAGCACACGTAAAGCCTCACCAGGTTCTCCCGAACAAGATGATGTTACATAAGTGGGGATAATTTCATGTTATATGTACGTTTTCACAGGTATGAAAAGGTGTGCGCTCTGCATTTTTTTTGCTCTCAGTTATAATGGAGCCGGATGGGGAAAAATCTCGCGCTTCTCACAAACTGAGGCCTCTACGGTCCAAACTAAAAGTCTGACTGCTCTGAAAGCCTCACCAACTGAAAGACAACTAATTTTCCTATCAAACATGATATTTTTTGTTCAGTTTTGCCAAACAGGGAAGGAACAAGGAGCAGTTGTTTCCCAAACAGAAACCTTTATTTTCTCCTCTCTCCACTCTAACGGACATGACCATATATGGGCGTACAGTGCAGTTACACAGCTGACAGCAGCTGTCAATCAAACTGTGACACTCAGTGCCTTCATTCAGTGACGGTCAAAAGCAGATGGGAGAAGCTAACAGCTCCATGTTAGTGGATGGGACATGCTAACAACTCCATGTTAGTGGATGGGAGATGCTAACAACTATGTTAGTTGGTGACAGATGCTAACAAGTTCATGTTAATGGATGACAGATGCTACCAACTCTATGTTAGTGGATGGGAGATGCTAACAGCTCCATGTTAGTGGATGGGAGATGCTAAAAACTCCATGTTAGTGGATGGGAGATGCTAACAGCTCCATGTTAGTGGATGGGAGATGCTAACAGCTACATGTTAGTGGATGGGAGATGCTAGCAACTCTATGTTAGTGGATGACAGATGCTAACTGCTCCATGTTAGTGGATGGGAGATGCTAACAACTCCATGTTAGTGGATGACTGATGCTAACAGCTCCATGTTATTGGATGGGACATGCTAGCAACCCCATGTTAGTGGATGACAGATGCTAACAGCTACATATTAGTGGATGGGAGATGCTAACAGCTCCATGTTATTGGATTGGAGTTGCTAACAGCTGTGTTAGTTGGTGACAGATGCTAACAAGTCCATGTTAATGGATGACAGATGCTACCAACTCTATGTTAGTGGATGGGAGATGCTAACAGCTCCATGTTAGTGGATGGGAGATGCTAAAAACTCCATGTTAGTGGATCGGAGATGCTAACAACTCTATGTTAGTGGATGGGAGATGCTAACAGCTCCATGTTAGTGGATGGGAGATGCTAACAGCTGCATGTTAGTGGGTGGTAGATGCTAACAGCTACATGTTAGTGGATGGGAGATGCTAACAGCTACATGTTAGTGGATGGGAGATGCTAACAGCTCCATGTTAGTGGATGACAGATGCTAACAGCTACATGTTAGTGGATGGGAGATGCTAACAGCTCCATGTTATTGGATTGTAGTTGCTAACAGCTACATATTAGTGGATGGGAGATGCTAACAGCTACATATTAGTGGATGCTAGATGCTAACAGCTCCATGTTATTGGATTGGAGTTGCTAACAGCTGTGTTAGTTGGTGACAGATGCTAACAAGTCCATGTTAATGGATGACAGATGCTACCAACTCTATGTTAGTGGATGGGAGATGCTAACAGCTCCATGTTAGTGGATGGGAGATGCTAAAAACTCCATGTTAGTGGATCGGAGATGCTAACAACTCTATGTTAGTGGATGGGAGATGCTAACAGCTCCATGTTAGTGGATGGGAGATGCTAACAGCTGCATGTTAGTGGGTGGTAGATGCTAACAGCTACATGTTAGTGGATGGGAGATGCTAACAGCTACATGTTCGTGGATGGGAGATGCTAACAGCTACTTGTTAGTGGATGGGAGATGCTAACAGCTCCATGTTAGTGGATGACAGATGCTAACAGCTACATGTTAGTGGATGGGAGATGCTAACAGCTCCATGTTATTGGATTGTAGTTGCTAACAGCTACATGTTAGTGGATGGGACATGCTAAGAATTCCATGTTAGTGGATGGGAGATGCTAACACCTCTGTTCGTGGATGGGAGATGCTAACAACTCCATGTTAATGGATGACAGACGCTAACAGCTACATGTTAGTGGATGGGAGATGCTAACAACTTGCATGTTAGTGGGTGGACGTCTCAGTCGCGGGCCGGCAGGGAGGCTCGGTCCCGACCAATGCCGCTTGCGGCTTTAATTACTGAATCTGTTTAATTCATGATTGATGCTATCGTACTCGTTAGCAGCTAAGCTAACGGTAACACATTCACTATTGAGCAATAAAACATCTGATTTTTACCTTCTTTCTCAAACGCCGTCGCTGGTGAGATGAGGGTGGGCGTGGCTTGATGATGCTCTGATAGCTCACCATGAAAAATAGTAACACTTCCTGGGAGTCCTCCATTGTTGTGGTTTGGTGTGAGCGGCTGCGTCCACAATGACGTACTGACGTTCTGCGATGACGTAGTGACGTAGCTCCACCTCCAGCTCCGTGGCTCCCGGCCGGTGGAAAAGCAAAGCAGGTTTTCAGGAGGCCCGAGACTTGAACCCTTGTGGCCCCGGCCCCGGTTCCGCCCGGGAGCCAGTGTGGTTGAAAAGGGGCGCTGGAGGCATCCTTAAGAAGTGCCCAAGCCACATCAGCTAGCTTCTCTCGTATCTGAATTTAGGAGGACAAAATTACGACTCATCCAGATTTTAATGTCTTTAAGTTCAAACTTCAAGTTTGACAAGTTGATCAGTGTCACCTGGTTCTAGATCAGTAGATCTGTGGATCGTCTGGTTCTAGATCAGTAGATCTGTGGATCATCTGCATAACAGTGGAAGTTATTGAAGAGTTTCCTGATGATGTTCCCTACAGGAAGCACGTAGAATGTGATGAGTGGAGGTTCTAGGACAGAACCATGTGGAAGTCCATGTTTAACTTTGATCTGAGCTGAAGAATCATCATTAACATGAACAAAGTGGAACCTGTCTGTTAAATATGATTGAAACCAGTTTAATGCTGAACCTTTAATCCCAGTGATATATTCTAGTCTCTGTAGCGGGATGAGACCAGGACAGGGACCAGGACAGGGACCAAGACAGAGACCAGGACAGGGACCAGGACAGGGACCAGGACAGTGACCAGGACAGGGACCAAGACAGAGACCAGGACAGGGACCAGGACAGGGACCAGAACAGGGACCAGAACAGAGACCAGAACAGGGACCAGGACAGGGACCAGAACAGGGACCAGAACAGAGACCAGAACAGGGACCAGGACAGAGACCAGGACAGGGACCAGGACAGGGACCAAGACAGAGACCAGGACAGGGACCAGGACAGGGACCAGAACAGGGACCAGAACAGAGACCAGAACAGGGACCAGGACAGGGACCAGAACAGGGACCAGAACAGAGACCAGAACAGGGACCAGGACAGAGACCAGGACAGGGACCAGGACAGAGTGCAGGACAGAGACCAGAATAGTGACCAGGACAGGGACCAGGACAGGGACCAGGACAGAGACCAGGACAGTGACCAGGACAGGGACCAGGACAGTGACCAGGACAGGGACCAGGACAGTGACCAGGACAGGGACCAGGACAGTGACCAGGACAGAGACCAGGACAAGGACCAGTCCTTTATCTGAGGCTTTGAGAAGATCAGTACCAATTTTTACCAGAGCTGTCTCTGAGCTGTGATGATCTCCAGAACCTGGTTTCTGTTCTGTGATGAGCTCTAGAACCTGAACGAAAAGACTCTTATTAGGTACTTACTATACAAATGTTCTCAAAGCTGACTTCAACAGCTTTCTCTAGGATTTTAGAAATAAAGGTGTTGGGGTTTATGATTGGTAATTGGGAGTAGATTAGTAAAATATTGATTACTAAGAGTAATTAATTACTTTAAGTAATTTAGTTACTTATTAATTTGAGTAAATTTTGATTTACCAATTAATAATTGCAGGTCATTCACAGTGGATTACCAATAACAATCAATTACGGCGTAATAAACTGTTTAAAGTGAAGCACCAAGTAATTTGACGCAACATCAATTATTATCAATCAGAACAAACTGCTGTTTATTTGTTAATAATGTCAAATAATCAGCTATTTGGGAATGGAGTAGACCACAGAGTGATTTAACCATTAAATTATTGATTAACAAGGTGTTATTAATTAATCAATAAGGCCACAAATTACTGATTACTGGAAATGGGTAAATTACAGAAAATGAGCTGACGGAAGTTGTGAATTATGCATTAAATAAACCTGTGGGTTATTTAATGCATATAAACCTGTGGGTTATTTAATTAATGATTAACGCACCACCTCGTCAGAGGAACATTCATTACCAATTTTCAGTCTCAAAGATGGAAAGATAATTTAAGCTGGTTGCTAACCTTTGGATAAACAACCGTAAATTATCAGAGAAGGTGTGAGATCGAGCACAGGCTGATACAACCAGAACATTTGTCACAAAACACACAAGAATGAATCATCCAGTTCAGTCAATGAGCGTTTATTAACAATGTCTATGACTAATTAACACATCTAATCAACAAAACAGAACATATTCAACTTGCAAGCTGTGTGTGTGTGTGTGTGTGTGTGTGTGTGTGTGTGTGTGTGTGTGTGCGTGTGCGTGTGCGTTCTCGTATTTCTATCCTTGTTGGGGCCAAATGTCCCCACAAGGATAGCAAAACATGGAACGACGTGCCTTGTGGGGACCTTTTTCCGGTCCTAAGTAGGAGAAACAGTGTTTTCTTGACCATGTTGTTGTTACTGAAAAAAGTAAAAGTGCAAAAACATTTCTTTAGGGTTAGGCTTTGTTGTGGTGTGGGTTAGGGTTAGGGTAAGGGTCAGGGTTAGGGGCTAGACATGAATGGGAGTCAATGGAAGGTCCCCACAAGGATAGAAATACAAGACTGTGCGTGTGCGTGTGTGTGTGTGTGTGTGTGTGTGTGTGTGTGTGCGTGTGTGTGTGTGCGTGTGTGCATGGGTGCGTGTCTGGAGACGCACAAGGAGGGGTGTTAACCCGTTCGGAGCATGTGTGAGTGGGTGTGTGAATCGGGCTTAGTCTGCTCTGTCCGGGACCGGCTGCGAGTGTGTGTGCACAAAAGCCTCTGCTTGTGTAGATCGTAAGTCGGCTGTTGGACTGTTGGACAGCATATTTTGCATCCAGATCTGCTATGAGCTTTGTCAGTTCTCTATATCTTTCACCTTTTTTTTTCTTTGTTTTTGTTTTTTTTTATTGAGCAGTGAAAGAGATTGTTTTGGCCACAAACGTATGCTCTGCAAGAAAGGGGATACATGCAGAGAATGTGGGAACAATGGTTACTTCGAAACCCAACATCCAAGCTGACTAAGAAACAGCTACTAAGTCAGTGCTCGAATATCCGCAAGAGGAACTTACCGTCACAGTTGGAGATTGATGAGGTGCAACAAGAATGGGTACCAAGACCCAATAACAGAGCTGAACATGAGAGCAGCTGACCTGAGAGAGAAGATCATGACGTCCTGGGGGAATTCAACACCCTCCTGGCTGCCAAGGCTAAGGAATGATAAAGTACCATCGGAATCTCTCCTGGAAGATGTGAACACAGCACTGCTAACAATCCCTACCAGCACCACCACTAAGACCAATCAGCTGATATATGCAACAGCGACAGTCATCCTGGAGATGCTTGGCTACAAGATGAACAGCATGAGTAGCCGGAGCGACCTCAAACCTCCATGGAAAAGAAGGCTAGAGGCAAAAATCATGGCAACACGGAGAGAAGTCAGCTTCCTCGCAGAACTAAGCAGAGGGGTGAATCTCAAGAAAGAACTGCTCAAGAAATACAGAAAGCTGTCAATAACTGAGGCACTGGAGACTGCTAAGCAAAGACTCACAGCCCTAGCTACCCGCCTAAAGAGATACACCAGAGAAGTGGAGACCAGGAGGATAAACAGGGTGTTCTCCAACAATCCAGCTAAGGTCTACTCTCAGTGGCAGAGTAGTAAGACCACAGCAGACCCACCCAGGGCTGAGACTGAGCAATACTGGAAGAGTATCTGGGAGAAAGATGTGTCACACAACACCAATGCCCAATGGCTGGCAGGCCTGCAGGCAGAGCACAGCAACCTCCCAGAACAAGACCCAGTAGTAATTACAACAGCAGACATACAGGCAAGAGTGGCCAAAATGAAGAACTGAACAACTCCAGGGCCCGACAAGATCCACACCTACTGGCTTAAGAAGCTAACTGCACTCCATGAACACCTTGCAGCACAAATGAACCAGCTGCTAATATCAGGGACCCACCCAGAGTGGCTAACCCAAGGTCAGACAGTCCTCATCATGAAGGACACCCAGAAGGGAACAACACCATCAAACTACTGGCCTATAACCTGCCTCAGCACCACATGGAAGCTCCTATCAGGCATCATAGCGGCCAAGATAAGTAGGCACATGGATCAGTACATGAGTAAAGCACAGAAAGGGATTGGCAATAACACCAGGGGGGCCAAACACCAGCGACTGGTTGACAGGGCAATCGCCCAAGACTGCAAGGCCCGCAGCACCAACCTGTGCTCTGCCTGGATTGATTACAAGAAAGCCTCTGACTCAATGCCACACACGTGCATACTGGAGTGCTTGAAACTGTACAACATCAACAGGACTCTAAGGAGCTTCATTCAGAGCTCAATGGGGCTGTGGAAGACAAGTCTAAAGGCCAACTCAAAGCCAGTGGCACAGGTGAGCATCAAATGCGGCATATACCAAGGAGATGCCCTGTCCCCCCTGCTGGTCTGCATAGGCCTGAACCCCCTCAGCCAGATCATTACCAAGAGCAGCTTTGGATACTGGTTCAAGAGCGGAACAACTGTCAGCCACCTCCTCTACATGGACAACATCAAACTGTATACCAAGAATGAGCGTGACATCGACTCCCTGATTCACCTCACCAGGATATACAGCAATGACATCGGGATGTCATTCGGACTGGATCAGTGTGGACGAATGGTATCTAGAAGAGGGAGGTGATCACAACTGAAGGAGTTGAATTACCTGAAGGGAACATAACAGATGTGCAGGACAGCTACAAGTACCTGGGGATCCCACAGGTAAAAGGTAACCATGAGGTGGCAGCTGGAAAGTCAACAACAGCCAAATACCTACAGAGAGTAAGACAGGTCCTGAAGAGCCAGCTGAATGGCATGGACCACCGACACATTGAAGAAGTGGCTGACATTGGAAAAACATACCAGTGGCTGGAAAAGGCTGGACTGAAGGACAGCACAGAGGCACTAATCATGGCTGCACAAGAACAGGCCCTTAACACAAGATCAGTAGAGGCCGGGATCTACCACACCAAACAAGACCCCAGGTGCAGACTGTGCCAAGAAGCCCCAGAGACAGTACAGACCATCACAGCAGGGGGTCAGATGCTGGCAGGCAAGGCAGACATGGAACGGCACAACCAGGTAGCGGGCATCGTGTACAGGAACATATGTACCGAGTATGGACTGGAGGTCCCAGGGTCAAGATGGGAGACACCTCCAAAGGTGGTCGAGAACAACCGAGCCAAGATCCTGTGGGACTTCCAGATCCAGACTGACAAGCAGGTGACGACCAATCAACCTGACATAGTGGTGGTGGATAAACAGCAGAAGACAGCTGTGGTGATAGATGTAGCAATCCCAAGTGATGGAACATCAGGAAAAAGGAGCAGGAGAAGCTGGAGAAGCACCAAGGGCTGAGGGAGGAGATGGAGAGAGTGTGGGGCGTGAAGGCAACAGTGATACCAGTAGTGATCGGGACACTGGGAGCAGGAACCCCCAAGCTGGGAGGATGGCTCCAGCAGAGACCAGGAACAACATCTGAGAGCTCCGTTCAAAAGAACACAATCCTAGGAACAGCTAAGATCCTGCAGAACCCTCAAGCTCCAGGACTCTGGTAGATCCTGCACAACCCTCCAGCTCCAGGACTCTGGTAGACCCTGCAGAACCCTCCAGCTCCAGGACTCTGGTAGACCCTGCACAACCCTCCAGCTCCAGGACTCTGGTAGACCCTGCAGAACCCTCAAGCTCCAGGACTCTGGTAGATCCTGCACAACCCTCCAGCTCCAGGACTCTGGTAGACCCTGCAGAACCCTCCAGCTCCAGGACTCTGGTAGATCCTGCACAACCCTCCAGCTCCAGGACTCTGGTAGACCCTGCACAACCCTCCAGCTCCAGGACTCTGGTAGAGGACCCGAGCTGGAAGGAGACAGACACAATACCGCCGGGGTGGCGAGAACACAGTTCATATATATGTATACATATATGTATATGTATATGTATATATGTGTGTGTGTGTGTGTGTGTGTGTGTGTGTGTGTGTGTGTGTGTGAAAAAAGAACAAGGCGGAGTAAGAAAATGACGTGACTGACAGTTATTGATTTTTCTAAACGGTTATGATTATTCATTCGTGCACACATTTACACCTGTATACACAGACACCCCTGTGTGTGTGTGTGTGTGTGTGTGTGTGTGTGTGTGTGTGTGTGTGTGTGTGTGTGTGTGTGTGTATGTGTGTGTGTGTGGATCATTTGAGGCTTTGGGTTTACCCAGCTTACAGCCAGCCACAGAGGGCCAGGCTGTGGCGACGCCCGCCAGCGCCATCCTGGGAACGTGAAACCTGAATGGGAGGCTGCAGCAGCCTGGCAGGGCTTTGCAGGTTCAGTTGGCATTCCGGCTGGCAAGGCACCATCTTCAAAATTTGATTTTAGCCCAAGCCACGTAAATCACACACATCATTCTGTGCACCGTTTCATGTGATGATTCCTATAGTCTGGAATAAACTGAATGTTCCCTCACGGCAACAAGTCTGTGTGTTGTACAAGTTCATGCAGCATATTAGTTGTGATCTGACTCACATTTATGCGTTTTGACACAGTTTTTATTCTGCCACCCATCCATCCATCTCGACGATCATTCATCCACACACTCATCCTGTCCATATTTCTTCTCAGTTGAGGTTCTCCTCTCCCGGGGTTTTGTGGCAGATGCCACTCGGCCAGAACAGGTGGCCATGGTTGGAGGAAAAACCTCAAAACATGGTTAACACATGATGTGCTTTTCACATCTTTTCACTCTCCATCAGTCCATTCTTTACAGTCCATGAGGGGTGTGACGAGACACTCCGCTAATGATACCAGATTTAATCTTCACTTTTAAGAAAACTAAAATGACAAAATATACGGCTACAAAAATAGACTTTTTTTTAATTTAACAGTCACAAAACAATACAGGTGCATTTTGTACACTGGTCTAATGAGGGACACCATAAAATCCAAGTGGTAGTGTACCCTGGTGACAGGTGTCTCTTCAGAGGGACAGGCTATGAGGACTGCCTGGAGGACATGTTTAAAACAAAGGAGTTGAAGTTCTTAGCTGAAAATGATCAGAAATAGCAGTGGAGACAAGAAACAAGCTGCTCAGTAATTACAAGAAGTTTGATTGCTGTAAGAGCTAAAGAGGACTTTCTATTGATTACTGATAAGCCTGTGAAAAATTCTTGACAGGACACTTTTGTTCAAATGTAAATAAGTAAGTAGAGAAATAAAATTTCCAAAGTAGTGCTTCTTGTACATCATCTTATTAACTTTAGGAAAATACTTCTGTCATAAATGGTAAATTAAAAAATAAGAATAAACTTTTTGTTTGAATAAAAGAAACTTTGAGCCTAAATTTGCCTGGAATACCAATATGACTAAATTGGGTCTTAAATGTGTCTGCATCATGAAAATGACTCAAAGCGATGTAGTCCACCTGCCAGGCCTTGAGGTGGCCCTGTAACTCTAACTCTGCCAGAAATACACCAGAGAAGAAGGCACTGTGCCGGGAGCTCTACACTCTGCTGCTCTGGAAACAAACAACACCTGAAGCTGTCACCTTATTAAACCAAGTAACATCAGGAGCTTCTGCAGGACACCATGAGACAGACTTAGAAACTGTATTCTGACCACATTTTGGCCGTTTTCTTGTCTGGAATATCTGTTGTCTACATTTGGCAAGGTGTCTGCTTCGTTAGGTGTGTGATCACATTCTGGTAGGATTCTGCCTTCTGCCCGTGAGACAGCTGTTCATTTAAACCAGAAATATTCTCATGATTTAATCTCATCATACCCCTACATTCCATCCATCAATCCATTCTTTACAATCCATCCATCAGCTCATTTTTCTTACGCTGCATTGAAGTGTATTGCATTTTTTCAGTGACATGAATACAAATTGAACTAAAGTTTCACTTCAACATGTAATTTCAATGAATTATCAAAGCAAAAGTTGTTGTATTCTGCTTCACAATGAAGAAAGAAAAATCCATGTGCACAAAATGCATCTGGACACCTGGCCGCTACAAACCATTTAACAAAAACCAAGTGGTCATAAGACAGTTATCAACCCCCTGGCTGCCACAGGCCAGTTATCAACCCCCTGGCTGCCACAGGCCAGTTATCAACCCCCTTGCTGCCACAGGCCAGTTATCAACGCCCTGACTGCCACAGGCCAGTTATCAACCCCCTTGCTGCCACAGGCCAGTTATCAACGCCCTGACTGCCACAGGCCAGTTATCGACGCCCTGGCTGCCACAGGCCAGTTATCAACCCCCTGACTGCCACAGGCCAGTTATCAACCCCCTTGCTGCCACAGGCCAGTTATCAACCCCCTTGCTGCCACAGGCCAGTTATCAACCCCCTGACTGCCACAGGCCAGTTATCAACCCCCTGGCTGCCACAGACCAGTTATCAACCCCCTGGCTGCCACAGGCCAGTTATCAACCCCCTGGCTGCCACAGGCCAGTTATCAACCCCCTGACTGCCACAGGCCAGTTATCAACCCCCTGGCTGCCACAGGCCAGTTATCAACCCCCTTGCTGCCACAGGCCAGTTATCAACCCCCTGGCTGCCACAGGCCAGTTATCAACGCCCTGGCTGCCACAGGCCAGTTATCAACCCCCTTGCTGCCACAGGCCAGTTATCAACCCCCTGACTGCCACAGGCCAGTTATCAACCCCCTGACTGCCACAGTCCAGTTATCCATCCCCTGGCTGCCGCAAGGCAGTTATCAGCCACATGGCTGCCACAGGCCAGTTACCACATGGCTGCCACAGGCCAGTTACCACATGGCTGCCACAGGCCAGTTACCACATGGCTGCCACAGGCCAGTTATCAGCCACATGGCTGCCACTCCAGTTATCAATGCCCTGGCTGCCACAGGCAACTTATAAATGCTCTGAACAGGCCAGTTATCAACCACACGGCTGCCACAAGCCAGTTATCAACCCCCTAGTTGCCACAAGCCAGTTATCAGCCACATGACTGCCACAGGCCATTTAACAACCACATGGCTGCCACAGGCCAGTTATCAACCACACGGCCACCTGACTTATAGTGTGGTGCAACCTATATATAAAATTATATTTAACATATTTAATTCATAGTGACTGACTTGAGCTACGGAGTAAGTATTACTGTGTTGAAATATGAACTGAGCAATGAGGAGATGGGCCAAACTACACACACGTGCATGGACTGATGAACTGAAAAAAACACACACTCGCCACACACATCCTCTGCGCCACTCTCAACGTCTCCACCACACTTCTGTGCTGACGCCTAGTGGTGATGACGAGTTGCTCTGATGATGAAGCTGCGACCGCTGGTCTGTTGAACTGAAGCAGTTGTCTGTCGTCCTCCTTGGTCCTTGTGGGTCTTCAGGTGGGTGTGAAGGCTGATTGTGGACCCAGTTATTCTTGTGAGCAGAAGAATGTGATGTTGGTGGGTTTGGATTGGGCCTGTCTGGTCATTGGTTCTGCTTCCTGAGTCTGTGCTTGTCTTGTGCAACATGGCGGAGGTCATGTAGCAGATGTAGCTCTTCCTCATGTTTGTCTTGGTGTTATCCTTGAGCCTCTTCTTCTGACATCCGTGGTGTTTGTTCCGAGGTTGCTGTTTTCAAGACTCTTTTTGGTAGCCTGGAGAAAGGCCCACAGGCACAGCTGAAGCAGTGGTGATTTTGATGAGAGGAGGCTGCCAAGATCTGGGAAGTGGTCCACACTCTCCCGGTGGATGTTTGGGTGCAAGACAGGTGTACTGCTCTTTGGTGGTGGTTGGAGGAGAATTTGGGTCTTTTCAATGTGAATGACTAGACCAAGTTTGGACACTTTTGCAAAAGCAGAGAGAATGCCCTGTAGATCTTCTTCTGAGGGGAAGCAAGGAAATTGCCATCCACATTCTACAGCTCTATGATGGCTGTGGTGGGGAGCATTTTTTTCCACTGATGTGATGTTTACTCCGGAGCGACTTATAGTCCAGGGCATATGGTAATGTGCTCAGTCTACCAGAGCTTCAGGCTCTGTTGAGTCAACAAAAGCATTGTTCAGAATAGAAGTAAACCCTGAACCCTGAAGGCTTCCACTGGAAATATCCACTTTCATCTCTCAGTCAGAGTGGAATTAAAAGTTGCTTCATAATACGACAGTTACTGCCAATGAAGTGAGACTCTGAGAAATATATGACATAAATAATTAGCTTGTTCTGGTCTGTTCTTGTCTGAGCTGGTCTGTTTTGGCCTATTCTGGCCTGAACTGCAGATGGTCAAGGAATATTAAATCCACGGTTTGATATGACTAAGCTAACAGATCAGATTAGCATCTGGGAACTCAACTGATTTGTGTGTGTGTGTGTGTGTGTGTGTGTGTGTGTGTGTGTGTGGCACCCTAATTTTAGTTACCCTGGAACATCTAAATTAATTCCCGATCCATCCTCTTAAAAAACATAAAAAGATAAATGACCTACTTTGGAAATTATTTCTTTCTCTGCAGTCAACTTGAATCAGAGTGTGTGAGACAGAGCAGGGAGCTGGTGGAGCATGAAGTGTGAAGATGTATCAGAGTGAGCAGAGGATCTACAATCTCCTGCCTGTGTGTGTGTGTGTGTGTGTGTGTGTGTGTGTGTGTGTGTGTGTGTGTGTGTGTGTGTGTGTGTGTGTGATCACTGGGTACAATGATGTGGAGGTGATGTGAGCACTGACAAGCCTATCAGAGGTTTAACTGTTGAATTTTATTTTTTTTTCTTTGTTTTAATTGTAGTTGTGATTTTTAGGGTGTTGTAAGTCAGTGCCTTTAAATGCGGATTTGAACCCCTAAAAATGCTCAAAAACTCAAATGGAAAGATTACCCCCATTCCTACCAAAATGAGCTCTCTAGCACCACCTATATATGCAAAAAACAACAAAAATGGGCGCCAAGGCCACGACGTAGAAAGATGAATCCAATGTTCATCTCATTGAGCTCTACAAATGTCTATTTAGTGATTTTTGCCTAAAACGAACAGGAAAACGGCAGATTGCCTTCCAAAATAAGATTCTAAAATTCACTCCTTTCAAAAAAAAAAAAAAGGTTTGTCAGAGACTTCAAAATACCATTATGTGAAAGAGGACAAGTTACTCTCCAGAAACATAAAACCATTTTGTAATAAGTAGCACGATGTGTATTTTAGTAGCCATCAAGGTTTGAAGTCTGACATCCTGTCGGGAACATTTTTGCTGTCTCACTCAGGGAGCTGGAAGGGAGGAAATCTGGCTGTCTTCACAAACTGAGGCCTCTAATGCATAAACTAAGTCTAACTGCTTTGAAACCCTCGCAGACTGAAAGAGAGCCAATTTTTCCTATCAGAAATGACCATTTCTTTTGGTTAGGGTTAGGCTAACCTACTCTGTTGAAAATGGACCCATGTCAGGACACAACACCTCAGAAAAAAATGCCCAAGTTTTGGGAAACACTACACATATTTATGCTAAAGCTAGACATTTCCCTACCCTAAAACCTGGATAACAGAATCCTTTTGAGGTCTTTTAGAGCACTTACTTCAGAAACGAGTCATGGTTACAATGAAGCAACAACTAATTAAAACAAGTCAACAAATGTGGAAAATAACAATCAGAGGAGAACTTAACTTTAACTATCATCATCTGATCTCTCTTCTCTACCATTGAATGCAATGAAAAAAAAAAAACCCACAACTCTTTGGTCTATAAATGCAGCCGATCCAGTTTTATTGAAGTTTCATTCTTTTGAATTGGAGTCTCTGGAGTCACAGCCTCATGCAGCAGCCCCTGATGGACACTGTGATATTCACAGTTCTGGGTAGGCCTTATTTTTGGTTGCTACATCTGTCTTTTATACAGTCGCTGGTCACACTCTATGTTGATGCGACTCTTATGACCATATGTGGAGGGAGACTGCAGTCTTTCAGCTGAGAGCAGCCGTCAATCAAATTTTGACCAGTCAGTGACTGAAGAGAGGATTTTCTTTCTCTCTCCAGCTCATTTTGCTTCTCAATTCTTCTGATTTCTCCAAAATGTATGAACAACGATGTCTCAGTTGGGTTGGTGGCAAGATCCTGACCAGTGCTGCTTTCTGCTTTCAGCTTTAATGGCTTTTGCCTTTTACTAGAAGCTGGATAGGTTAACTTTCTCTATAGGGAACCAATTTAGTTTGTTCTTTCTTTTTTCTGAACTGTTCTAAGACTTAAAGCAACAACTATAAAAGCAGCGTGCTGATGTGGATTTCCCAGTATTCCCGAAGAAACAATGTTTACTGTAAAAGTTGCAGTGAACAGATATTTACAAAAATACATGTCGAAAATAGTTGAATACATTGGGATAGAACAACTCGGAGTGCTCTCTCAGTCCCAGGATATCTGCCGATTGAGCGCTTGGTCCAGTGTTCCCAGCAGTCCCACCACATCCCAGCTGTTTGGTCAGGGTTCACATCATGCCACTGTTTCCCGCGTTATGCTGCTCTTTGTTTATCACAGAAACAGTTCAGTCAGAACAGAGTCCACATTTGTTCATGTCAACATGAGTCACTATGAACACCGAACGTACAGGAAACCGTGTGTTTCCATGAGAGGTAATGGGAGAAAAACACCACAAAGGACTCAGAAAGTCAAGCAGCGGGCCAGGGAGTGATGGCTGCTCTAACAGGAAACTGGAGCTGAAAATCAAGTCCCGTTTTCTGTTTCTTCATCAGCTAACAGTCAAACCATCTGCTCATTCTGCTTGTGTTTCCAACAGTTGCAGATCATCCTGACTCGATGAGGGCTACCGACTTGGCTCTCGCTCTGATTGTGCCCTCCAACCCTTCCGGTAGTTCTGGAACCGTCGGAGACGGAGACGGGGACGAGGTTGAGGCGGATGTGGCCCACACCGGCCCCGGTGCTGGATTGGGAGGTTGGCCCGAGGAGAAAGTGTTTGCTGAGGCCAGAACAGCAGTTTGGAGAGAAACTGAAGCCGGAGTTAATACCAGAGCAGGCAGCAAGGTGTTTTCTGAGATGGGGACAATGACAGGAAGTGACGCCTGGGCAGAAGTCGGTGCGATGTGGAGGCCCGTGGACACAGATGGGAGCAACCTGTCAAGCCCGCCTGGAGATCCGGCCGCTGATTGGCTGGGGAAGCAAATGAGGAGAGAAGGTGAAAGAGAGCGAGCTGCCTTCTCCTCGGTGCTCACCATGCTGGCAGAGACAGCAGAGCTGCATGTGCCAGCAGTGGACCAACCTTTAGGGCTGCTGTCCAAAGCTTCATGGACCAAAAGCTCCTCTTCGTCATCGTCGTCGTCGTCCAGGGCCACTTCCTCCTCGACCACAAAAGCATCCACTCTGCCTTCCATCAACACTCCTGCCAGTAACAGAGATGGACCACTGACGGCATCACACCACGTATCTTCACAGGTGGACAGCAAGTCGTCCAACAGCAGCAACGACTCAGGTAGGAAGACAAGCTCATAATGAACTGCCGGGGTCTATTTCACCAAGCAGGTTTCAAGAAAACTCTGTTCAGTAACCCGGGAATGAGGGAAACTCAGATTTCCATTTCACAAAGGAAGAGAACTCAACCCAGAGACAGAGGAGTGACTCCAGCTGTTCCACCAGGAGAGGGAACCTAACCTGCCGCTCAGTCACCGCAGTAACACACTCCCTGACTCTAACCTGGTCGGAAGCAGGTTTTTCTCAGTCAGTTTCCCTCTGGCTCCGCCCCCTTTCAGCCACACCGCTGTTTGATTTCCTAACTCTTTCAGTCAGCTGGCGAGTTTCTTTGTAGCTGTCGAAATGTCCTGTCCTTTTCTCAGCGATCCTGCAGATGAAGCAGCGGCTTTACTGCAGCGGGAGCTGGATATTCGTCGGGAGATTATTTACAGACCGCAGAGATGTTTTGGCGTTTCCGGACAGTTATCTTTTTTAACGGTACCGCTTCACGTCTCAATCCATACGCTACTTTCACAATCTTCTCCGTCCATACATTTGCAACATAACCAAACGCAGTCGCGCACTCACATCCCAGCAGATGTTGTGTGTTGCGCTGCGGTTCTTCACAAAAGAGAGTTTTTTATATAATTTTATATAACACTGGAGATGTAGAGCACTGTGGAGTTTAAATCACCACCATCATTACACCACAGGAAATAAAAGACATGACACACATTTCATTTTGTCTTCTTTATTTCCTACAAAAATAATAATAATAATAATAATAATAATAATAATAATAATAATGATGATAATAATAAAATAAAGGTTCAGTTCATGTTCCAATAGTGAACATAACTCACTGTGACCATGAACCCACCTGCAGCTTCTGCTCCAGTGTCTCAGTTTCCAGTTTCGTCTTCTTCATCTGGAGGTCCAGATCCTGCTGCTCTTTAACGGATTTCTCTGTCTTGTTCAGTAAGTGGACTTTGTAAATGTCTCTGACTGGTAACTGGGAATACATAGAGGACATTAAATGATCCAGCTGCTCATGAACTGAATGAAATGAGCCTCTGGTGTTTACTGAACATCATCTCACAGTGTTGATCTGTGATGTGGGAGCTGAGGGACCATCCTGCTGCTGACCAGCCAGGATCTGCTAAAAAGGAGGAAGATGTTGAATATTTCAGTGTCGCTAAACATCAAGCTCTATGTTCCACAGGAGGATTCAGAGTTTTAATGGAAGAGAACAATCAGTAACATACCTCCATATGACTTTCTGGATCCTCTGTGAAGGCAGCAGACACGGTTTCATCCTCCTCATCCTGGATAAATAACATCTTTCAGTATATTTGCGTAGAATTTTCCAAACTAACATTTGGCAGAAATATTGTGAGTATTTCCTGCTGACAGTTTCAGGCTGGTTGTAGCATGAAGGGGCTCCAGCAGCAGAGAGAATCTTCACAATCTTCTCCATAAGAAGAAAAGGACATGAAAGACAAAATAAACATTTGTATCAATAACATTTTTAAAATATTATGCTCAAATAATAGATAATAATATTAGATTAAATAGGATTAATTATTTAACATAACATGATATAGATGTGTGACATGAAACAGCTGCACAGTCCATCAGCCACTTAGTATTTATGCTACTTTACAATGTTAAACATCTTAAAATGATGAACCTCGGTGAGATTATGCCGAGGTCTGTTGAACAATGTGTTTATATTTCATCTTTAGCTGCTGCCATGTGGCTTCTTCCCCGCGGGATTACAGCTACATGAAATACCTTCACTGGTGACCATTCAAACAGTTTCCCTGTATTAATATTTAATATTGAATAATATTCTGATATGAAGAACTCCATTTAAACTTAGGCATTGCCATGGGCAGCAACTTTCTGCCACGCCATCTCCCTCTGATTCGCTGCTGCGGTGTTGCATTTTTTTCGAAAACTGTGTTCCAGCTCGCCATACGTCGCTCTCCGCTTCTCTGTTGCCATGGTGACTCGTCGCTTAACTCCAGGTGAAACTACTTGAAGTTGAGTAATCCAACTCAAATCAGCTGTTGTGGAACCGAAAACCCGGCGTTTCCCTTCAGAGGAGATCCACACAGAGTTCGGATTTCACTCAGAGTTTTTTCAACCTGCTTGGTGAAACGGACCCCAGGAAAGTGTGTATATGCGTCCACTATTTTCAGTGTTAATTTAACACCAACACCAGTGTTAATTTTTTTACTCAGCTCTAGTTGTGTCAACATTGTGGGGAGATTAACACTGGCTAACACGTGTGTGGGGTCAATAGTTCTCGACATTAGTGTCTTTTTTTTTTAAACCTGTCCTGTCTGGTGTGGAAGCAGCAGAATGGGAGTCTGCCTGCTGTTATTTGCTTTTCCAAGAGGAGCTTTTAGTATAAAGCTGCTCTTGTTAACATGCTTTTTATTTTTAAATGTATTTTACTTATTTTGAGTAATGATATATAGTATTGCTGGACCTGACAGGTGGACAGAAAGTGAAAGAAACAGACGAGTGAACAGGTAACGAAGGCCGTTTAGGAGGAGATGGGTACTGACAGGTTAATGGATGGAGTTACTGCCTCCGTGAAGCAGCTGCCTCAGATTCTTAAAATCATCTGGTGGTCCAGACCGCCAGTTGCCAACCACTGGGGTAAGGTAACATCAACGTCCTGCAGTGTTCAGCACTCTTCCAGATTGTAATGAGGGTTCATTACTGTGGGTTTCTTTTTCCAACCTTGATGAGGGCATCAATATTAGACTGGGATGTGCTGAAGCAGGGAGACGTCTATCACATGAAGGACATCAGCTCTCCAGCAGTTACCCCTTCCTAATCACACCACATAAGCTGAATCAGCAGATAGAAATGTCTGAAATTCTTTGAAGTGAGGTAAAAGTTCTCATTGTTTCAGTTACACCCTTGATCATCTTCTCACTCTTCTCACTAATTTTACTGACATTACTAAACGATCACTTTTTCCTCACAGCCCTCTGTTGTCAGACCACGTTAATTGACATTAACATTTTTACAACAGCTGGAAAAAATTCAAACAGCAGACGTCTGTTAAGGCCTCCACACACTACAGGATGATCAGGCCGAATTTTACCCCGATCTTCTCCTCCCGATCGCACTAAAGGAGCGATGCCGATGTGAATGAATGAACTGAGGGAATGAATGAGTTCTCCGCTTATTATTGAAAGTGGAGATGAATGTAAAAACAGCAATGAAGGGAAGCAGCACAAAGTCATGTTGGACGACGCGAGATTTGGAGGAGAGAGGAGCCGATTCTCGGCTGAAGAATCTGCTGGTGTGTGTTCTGCTCCGGAGTGACACACACACTAGAAGATCAGGAGAGGAAGATCGGGTGCGATCTGTCCTCCGTTGTCTTGTAGTGTGTGGTGTCTGAATCGGGGAAGATTGAAAAAAATCCTGTAGTGTGTGGCGGGCTTTAGATGATGCTCTGAGCAAATTCAAGGAAATAAGCCATCAGTGTTGACTTCATTCCCATCGGTCAGCCAATGAACAGCAGCTGTTCTGGCATTACCCCCCTCAGGTTGATTCAGTTGGAGATGGAGCAGCAACCTGACTTTGGTCCACACTTGATTCTGTTGATCCTCTGAAGATAAAAACAACTAAGAGGAGGGCAGCTCCATGGTAGAACCAACAACTGAGAACATTAAAAAACTGGAGAATAAATGGAGTCTAACTCCATGAGAAGCATTTGGTACTGGCAGAGTTGGTTCATCTTTAAAAACCACACCTGCGGATTGTTGATCCTTGCTAAAGAAAAGCAGAACCAGCCCAGGGTTCTCCTCAGTTCCTCCTCTGTGAAGGTCAGATCTCATCTCTTTAATTTTGTTAACTTCTTTAATCAATGAAGTCAAAACATTAGAAACCAAACTGAAGACACCAACCTGTCACAGAGCAATGAACCACATGTTCTTCAGATCTATTAGAACCTGGTCTTGGTCCTCCAGATTTCATCCAATAGAGTTATCAGAGTTCTCCTTAATTGTACTTAATCCTTTTTTCCAAATGTGCAAAAAGGCTCAACATTAGATCTATGAAGCTGGACATACTAAAATGCAAACTTAGCAGTGAGCTTTAGAAGTTCTTCCTGCAGGACTCTGACAATTATGACAACTGACGGCTACTCTGAGTCCAGGACTGAAGAACTCAGGGACTTTCAGACACTGAAACCTGCTGCTCAGCGTCCAGCCTCAAATTACATCACTGTCACAATCTCACTGGACGTGCTAGATTGATTTTGGCTTCTTCAATTACACTGGAAGGAAGTTGAGGCACTTCGGGCAAGTGCCAAATTCAACTTAATGGCTCAGGTACTGGAGCAGTCTGCTGAGACTGCTGGCCCCCCGCTAGTGGTAGCAGATGGAGGTACAAGAACATAAAAATAATAAAAACATCTCTGTTTGTTCTGTTCAGTATAACATAAAAAATCAATAAAATAAAACAAGCAAAAAAACCCAAAAAACAGTTGCACCTCAACATGAGTGAAAGCTGGGTCACACGATCTGGACTAAGGTATGGCCTCATCACCAGATACGTACCGGATCAATACTGGAGTTTGTGTTTACACAGGCTGTTCAGGAATAATGGACACATGAATCTGCTCCGAGCATGGCCCTGATGATGAGTGATGTATTTTAAAGGTTGGGTATTAATTATGTGACTCAATCTGTAGGAAGACGGTTGAGACAAAGGTTCATGTTTCTGAATTGTGAATGTTTTTCTCTGTCCAGAGGAGTCAGTGAGCCACCCACCGGCCTGGGATCTCCCCACGGTTCCTGAATCGCTCCTGTCCACAGTCGGTGACCACGACATCACCCTGCCCGCCAACATCACCAGCCCCTTCTCCACCCATCAGTGGAACACCACCGTGCCCGCGCACACCAGAAACACCTCACGGCACACCGTGACACCAACGACCACCACCCTGCATCCAACCACCACCAGCAGTTCCACCACCATCATTTCAACTCCAACATTTTCTACCACAACAAGAGCACACATGTTGGCTGAATCCACAGCGGTGATGCTCAACACTAGCCGGGACATTGTGAGCAATGAGAGACTTGAACTGACGACAGTCACCGCTCTAGAGCCCTCAACGGCAGTTGTAAACGGCTCAACAACCGTTCCAGATCGCTTAACGACCATTCCAAACCCCTTAACGACCTCTCTAAAACCCTCGATGATGGCTCCAAACCCCTCAATGACCATTCCAAACCCCTCAACAACCACTCCAAACCCCTCACTGACCAGTCCAAACCACTCCACTGCCCCAAACCCCTTAATGACCATTTCAAATCCCTTAACGACTGCTCCAGCTGTCACAAGTCAGTCCACTACTGCACTAGCTGGAACATCATCACAGGACAGCACCACAGCCACAGCGACACAGCAGGCAACAAGCTCCAAAGCTACGAGGACTAGTCGGCCACCAACCACTACAACAACTTCTGTTCCCACCACCACCATCTCTACCACTACCATGACTCCGACTGACCCCTCAACCACCACAACTACCACCACTACCACTATTCCTCCTCCAACTACAACTGAAACTACAACTGTAACCACTCCAGTCACCATTACCACCACAACAACAAAGGCAGCTCCCACCACGGTGTTCATCCCAGTTCAAACTACACCGTCCACCACCACAACACAGCTTCCATCCAGCACCAGCTCTGAGGATGGACCTCTCCCATGCAACGTGACCGAAAAGTTCTGGGTCAGAACAGGTAATAAAACAGAAAAACTAAAACTGATTTACTCATTACTACTTAACGATCAGTACTTATTAATTGAATGTGATGCACATTCCACTGTGACAAGTATTGACCCCCCAAAAGGAACCACGAGGGACGTGGTTGAACGCCTTCTCCAAATCCACAAACCACATATGAACTGGTCGAGTGAACTCCCATGACCTCTTGAGCACCCTATGGAGGGTCTAGAGCTGGTCCAGTGTTCCACGACCAGGACGAAAACTGCATTGCTCCTCCTGAATCCGAGATTCGACTATCGGTCGAGTCCTCTCCAGTTCTCTGGAATAGACTTTCCCAGGGAGGCTGAGGAGTGTGATCCCCCTATAGTTGGAGCACACCCTCCAGTCCCCCTTTTTAGACCACCACCCCGGTCTGCCAATCCAGAGATACTGTCCCCAACCGCCACGCAATGTTACAGAGATGTGTCAACAAGACAGTCCTGAACATCCAGAGACTTAACGTACGTGGCGACAAGATTGAGGAGGTCCTGGAAGTCTTCCTTCCACCGTCCTATAATATCCCCAGTTGAGGTCAGCAGCTCCTCCTCCACTGTAAACAGTGTTGGTGGAGACCTGCTTTCCCCTCCTGAGGCGCCGGACGGTTTGCCAGAATGTCTTCGAGGCCGACCAATAGTCCTCCTCCATGGCCTCCTGAACTCCTCCCTGACCCGAGTTTTTTCCTCCACAACCACTCGGACTGCAGTTCGCTTGGCCTGCCGGTACCTGTCAGCTGCTTCTGGAGTCCCATGAGCCAACAAGGCTCGATAGGACTCCTTCTTCAGCTTGACGGCAGCCCTTACTTCCTGTCTCCACCACCGGGTTCGGGGGTTGGCACCACGACAGGCACCAGAGACCTGGAGACCACAGCTCCGAGCAGCTGCTTCCACAATGGAGGTGGAGAACATGGAGAACATGGTCCACTCGGACTCCATGTCCCCAGCCTCCCTCGGGACATGAGAGAAGCTCTCCCAGAGGTGGGAGTTGAAAACCCTGCTGACAGAGGGTTCCACCAGATGTTCCCAGCAGACCCTCACAACAGGTCTGGTTCTGCCGGATCTGTCCAGTTTCCTCCTCCGCCAGAGAATCCAACTCACCACCAGGTGGACATCGGTCCACAGCTCTGCTCCTCTCCTCACCCGAGTGTCCAAGACACGAGGTCAGAGGTCAGATGACACGACAACAAAGTCGATCATCGACGTCTGACCTAGGGTGTCCTGGTGCCAGGAGGTCTTATGGACCCCACTGTGCTTGAACATGGTGTTTGTTATGGACAAACTGTGACTGGAACAGAGTCCAATAACAAAACTCCACTGGCTTCAGATCAGGGAGGCCCTGAGTCCAGACCCCCTCCAGGTCTCACTGTCGCTGCCCACATGGATGCTGAAGTCCCCCAGTAGAACCATGGAGTCCCCAGATGGAGCGCTGTCCAGCACCCCTCCCAGGGACTCCAGGAAGGCCGGGTACTCTGACTGCTGTTCCGCCCGTAAGCTGAGACACCAGAACCTGTACCCGACCCAGAGGACCAGGGACACGACCCTCTGGTTCACTTTGGTGAACTCCAACACATGGCACTGAGCTGTGGGGCTATAAGAACCAGACCAGACCACCACCTGTCACCAGGGCAACGCCAGGGCAGTGGAGAGTCCAGGTCCTCTGCAGAGGTTGGGTTCCAGAACGCAGGCTGTGTGTGGAGGTGAGCCCGACTATATCTAGCCGGTACCTCTCAACTTCCCTCACCAGCTCAGGCTCCTCCCCCCAGCGAGATGACATTCCATGTCCCCAGAGCCAGTCTCTGTGTCCGGGGATCGGGTCTCTGGGCCCACTGCTGTCAACTGCCACCCAATTCACATGCATGTGATGATAGTGGAGCGATAATTGGTTGTCAGCTGCAATTTCACTCAGGAGAGTTGTTGAAAAATGGCAGTAGTCCATTTGTAGACTGGAGAGTCTTTTCAAAGCATGCAAACAAGTTTTTTTCTCTCTTTTCAGTTTTATCAATGGAGCTGCGCAGGACAAGCTTGGACCTGATTCTGAAGCAGAACCTATCCAAAGGACTGAGCCACGCTCTACAGAGAGCTCTGAATGACTCCACCGCCAATGCACAGGTCAGTTTGTCTTATCGACACTTTCCGAAAATAATAGGCCAATCTCTTTTCCTTTTTTTTTAATGCCTAAGTCATCTCGTGATGATGGCCACTTCTGACAAAATCACCTAAATTCTCAGTTGAGATCATTCAGCTCCAACTCTGTTTGTGCACTAATAAATATTATATATTCGATACTTTGAAAACATGAATGAAGCTTTCATTTTCAATTGATGTTTAGTGTTTTGGTTATACACATAAAAAGTTTTGTAATGGGTTTTTTTCCCTAACCGTAATTTCAATATACAGAACGTCTTTAGCATAATCAGAAATAGACAAAATAAAAATATTTATTTTTTCAAATAGCGTTTTAAAATTAAATTACATTGTATGTGCTCAAGAGGTTCTACACCTCCATGGGAACAATAAAAGGTTTTACATATTATAGTATTTTACATTACTATATAGCAGGGGTCGGCAATTAGCGGCCCGCAGGCCAAAAGTGGCCCGCCGAACCGTCCAATCGGCCCGCGAGAGGATTCCAACACGCACGCGCACAAACGCACGCACTACCCCGGGCCCTGGAGCGGACGCACACACCCCTGTTGGAGTGCGATATCTGTCATTGTGTTGCAATAGACAATCTTCGAAGGATGTGTTGTTTAGTTGTGGTTTCCGGTTTGTCACTGAAAAATAAAGAGGAGTGGCGCCTCGTCTGGTGAACAGAGAGTGCAAGCGAGTGCGCTGCACCGAGCTCACCGGGTGTGTTTATTCTCCAGTAAGTTTGAGTGTAACGGTGTGTTTCCACCGGACGCGCCGCGAATTGTTTTGGGCGACGAGATTACATACAAAGTCAATGTAATGACGCGATTGTCGCTCAATCTTCAGCGGCCGGTGGCGAGCGTTTCCAGCGACAAATCCGCGCGCCCGTCGACTTGCACTGCCACTCGGCCCCGCCCACCGCTCGCCACCCGAAGCCCGCCGCTTCATCGCTCCACGCTTGTCGCAAGAGTTGAAATAATTGAACTTTTCAAGCAAACTCGCACCAGGACAGCCTATCAGCGTGGAGGTCTTCACAGACGTGCTGACGTAGGGCAGCAGGACTCCGACCACGCAGAACAGTTGGTGTGATGCCAAGGCCAGTGGCTTGCGGCGAGCGGCGAGCGGCGTGCGCGATCTCACTTGTTCACCGCTTCTGGTGGAAACCGGGCGTCAGCCTGAAGCAGCGCTGGAACCGGCCGTCCGGGAGCAGCTCCTGCAGAAGACGGTGGAACTCACCGAGCTCAGACCGCCTCCGGAGGGCAGCAGCAGCCTGAAGCGATGCGGCGCCTCGCTGCAGCCGGAGCTGACTTCCTCATGTCAGATACAGAGCAGCGACGGTGGCAGGCGGAGCATCTCAATCTCAATCTTTATTTGTAAAAGCACGTCTCGTATTCATAAAAGTGCTGAACAGTAAAAACAATCATAAAAACAAAACAGAACAAAACCCGCACCATCGATCAGGATGTGCGCTCGCGCACACACTCATACACAGACACACAGACACACACACAGACACACACACAGACAGCCGGGTGCACACAGGACTGTGGGGCAAACAGAAGAATTCTGCCCACTGCTGCTGTCAGGAGACGGTGATGAGGAGCTGTGATGGTTCTGCAGGATGTTCTGTGTTGCATATTTGTACCAGGGTGACGCGTCGCGCGAATGAGTTCATACACCTCCGATAAAACTCAGTAAATAAAGCGCAGTGTCATTTGTCACGCGAATGCAGTCACGTTAAACGCGTGTGGTGGAAACACACCGTAAGAGACAGACATGTCTATGACGGATGGAGCAACCGGAGGAAGTTCCCAGGCAGCAAGAGGAGCTACCGCTGCAGAAGATTTAACAACCCCGAATTGATGGTTGCTCCCCCCTAGTCTGCCGCCGTCGCCGTTTTTTTTATAAGTTAACAGACTATCTTTCCAGGCAGTACGAAATACTTCTAGTTGGGTTAGACGCCATTTCCTCTCTAGTTTTCCTGCTGGTCTTTTTAATGTTTGCAGCTGTTTGTTGGACCATGGAGCTCGTCTCCTGAGGGCTCATGTGATTAACTTCAGGGGAGCAGCTGAGTTCAGTGTGGAGCAGAGTGCTAATGCTAATGCTAATGCTAATACTGCTGTCCACTGGGCCAACAGATGGGAGTGGAGTTAATATTGATGGATCATTTCCTTGAATTTGGTCACATTATCCTCTGACAGACATCTTCTGAGTTTAAGTTTTTTTTTCCCAGGTACTTAAGAACCAGCTAATGTAAACTCAAATGATAACAGGAAGTGGTCAGACAGTACAGGGTTGTTAATTGGCCAATGTCAATACCATAGGTGAGAACAAGGTGGAGGGTGAGATTAAAGTGATGAGTAGGTTTATTCACCTTCTGAGAAAAAACAGTTGTATCAAGTAGTGATCTGAAAGTAATGTTCAGGCTGTCAGTGTCAACATCTACATGAAGATTAAAGTCTAAACTACAATGATTTGATCTGAGCTTCAGACTAAACTGGAGAGAAAGTCTGAACATTCAGAGAGTGGAGCAGGGGGGGGGGGATACACTCCAGCCAGCAGGACTGGCTTCTGTTTTCCAGCTGGAGTTAGTGAGATTCAGAGTGAGACTCTAGAAGGTTTTATGCTTAGTTTCAGTTCCAGGACTGATTAGAAGTTTAGAGTTCTAGATGGACGCTGCTCCACCGCCTCGGCCAGATTCTGGGGAATATGATAGTTGACATGTTGCTTCATTTAAACTGAGATGTTCATCCTTCCTGAGCCAGGTTTCAGTGAGGTTTAATAAATCTAAATGATGATCAGTTATTCGGTCAGCAGTCAGCAGGATCTGGAGGAGAGGGATCGGATATTTAACAGTCCACATTTGACTCTTGTGGGTTTTTGTTCTACTGCAGGTTTAGTTTTAATTTTGATGAGGTTTTTAAGATTCACTCCTCTCCTCTGGTGAAGGTGCTGTCTGCTGGAGATAATACCAGAGAGAGGGGTGTGTGGAGAGTGGGCGGGGCTTACCGTGAGTCAGTCAGCTGGACTGACAGCTGGAGACGTCTGGACTGCTGGATGTTACCTGACAGGACGGGGTTTCCAGCCTGCTGGGATGTAATCCATCGTGACGGTAGAGAGCAGGGCGCTTCCAGAAGAGGTGGAAGTTGTTGATGAAGTGAAGGTTGTGAGCTGAGCAGGACTGTTGAAGCCCGGTGTTCAAGCTGAGGAGCCTGGAGAAGCGCTCAGCACCCCGGAACAGCGTTGGCAGGGCGCCGCTGATGGAGATCATTTTTCCGGAGCTTTGCAGAAGATTGAAAAGGTTAAAATCCTTTCTGGTGAGCTCGGAGTGTCGCCGCGTCGTGTCGTTGGACCCGATGTGAACAATCACCCGGTGAACGGAGGAGGGGCGGACCGGAGGAGCTCTGGGAGTTTATCCAGGATGGTGGGGACGGTGGCGCCGTGAAAACAACGTAAGACAAGACAAGAGTTCAATTACAGTACAATTTCCACCGGACGCAAAAGCGCCGCGCCGCGTTTCAGAAGCACCGGCGTACGCCACAGCGCTGGAGTTTCGCTTCAGGTTCTATTTTCTACGCCGGCGCTTCAAAACCTCATAAACTCACTGTCGTTGAGAAAGCACCAGACAGGAAGTTAAACTGGAAGTTTCAAAATAAAACACAATGCACGACCTCACTGACGTAAATTTGTTCCTATATGTTGTTATTACGCCGCCTCGGTAGGCACGGCCATCAGGTCAACAGGGTCCCAGACAGTAGCAAACGTGGAAAGTACCGTTTTTTTTATATAAAATAAACCATACAAAAGAATCATTAAACACGGGACGAGATGTTAAAAAAACTGTCCTTTGTGCCAATAGATGGTATTTACTCACATGAGGCACACCTTGATGTTGAGAGTGAGATGGAGACTGAATTTAACTTAGGAAAGATATACATTTTGGAACACATCATCAGTAGTGTGCCTTTGCATCATAGGGTGTTTCGTCCTTTGAACACTATACAGGACTGTCTCAGAAAATTAGAATATTGTGATAAAGTTCTTTATTTTCTGAAATGCAATTAAAAAAACAAAAATGTCATACATTCTGGATTCATTACAAATCAACTGAGATATTTCAAGCCTTTTATTATTGTAATATTGCTGATTATGGCTTACAGCTTAAGAAAACTCAAAAATCCTATCTCAAAATATTAGAATATTTCCTCAGACCAAGTAAAAAAACAAAATTATAACAGCAAAACAAAGTCAAACATTTGAAAATGTCCATTAATGCACTCAGTACTTGGTTGGGAATCCTTTTGCACGAATTACTGCATCAATGCGGCGTGGCATGGAGGCAGTCAGCCTGTGGCATTGCTGAGGTGTTATGGATGCCCAGGATGCTTCAGTAGCGGCCTTTAGCTCGTTTGCATTGTTGGGTCTGGTGTCTTTCAGCTTCTTCTTGACAATACCCCACAAATTCTCAACGGGGTTCAGGTCAGGGGAATTGGCAGGCCAATGGAGGACAGTAATGCCATGGTCAGTACACCAGTTACTGGTGGTTTTGGCACTGTGGGCAGGTGCCAGATCATGCTGGAAAATGAAATCATCATCTCCATAGAGCTTTTCAGCAGAAGGAAGCATGTCGTGCTCTAAAATCTCTTGGTACACAGCTGCATTTCCTCTGGACTTGATGAGACACAGTGGACCAACACCAGCAGCTGACATGGCTCCAAACCATCGCTGACTGTGGGAACTTCACTCTGGATTTCAAGCAACTTGGATTTTGCTCCTCTCCAGCCTTTCTCCAGACTCTGGCGCCTTGACTTCCAAATGAAATACAAAACTTGCTTTGGTCTGAAAAGAGGACTTTGGACCACTCTTCAACTGTCCAGTGCTTCTTTTCCACAGCCCAGGTCAGACGCTTTCTCCGTTGTCTTGAGTTCAGAAGTGGCTTGACCATGGGAATACGGCTATTGTAGCCCATTTCCCGGACACGTCTGTGAACAGTGGCTTTTGATACCTGGACTCCAGCTTCAGTCCACTGTCTCTGAAGCTCCCCCAAATTCTGGAAGTGGCTCTTCTTCACAATGCTGTTCAGCCTGCGGTCATCTCTCTTGGCTGTGCAGCGTTTCCTGCCACATTTCTCCCTTCCAACAGACTTTTTGTGAATGTGCTTTGAAACTGCACTCTGTGAACAGCCTGCTCTTTGAGAAATGTCTTTTTGTGTCTTACCCTCCTGATGGAGGGGGTCAGTGATGGTCCTCTGGACAGCAGTCAGAGCAGCAGTCTTCCCCATACTTGTGATTTAGTTTACTGAACCAAGCTGAGTGTTTTTCAAGGCTCAGGAAACACTTGCAGGTATTTCGAGTTATTTAGACGATTCAAGTGATTAGTTACATAGCCTACTAGTATACTTTTTCATGATATTCTAATATTTTGAGATAGGGTTTTTGAGTTTTCTTAAGCTGTAAGCCATAATCAGCAATATTAAAATAATAAAAGGCTTGAAATATCTCAGTTGATTTGTAATGAATACAGAATGTATGACATTTTTGTTTTTTTAATTGCATTTCAGAAAATAAAGAACTTTATCACAATATTCTAATTTTCTGAGACAGTCCTGTACACCCTCTGCAGAGGTGGCCAGCTACAGGGTGATCAGGCCTGAGCTTGTGTCCCATGCCCAGTTGTAAAAGTTTATGTGGTTTAATGGACTGGACCGAGACCAGTGCGTTGAGCACTAATCTCAAGCTGTTTTGTGTGCCCAGCCTGAGTCGTTCCGCTTCATCCATATCCACTGACTACATTTTTCGGCCGCTTCTGAGACAGCTTTTATTGTCTGTTGCAAGGCCTGTCCGTGGATAAACACGTCTTTCAGCAGTTTGATGGTGGAGGTAGCAACAAATCCGCGACATCCTACCTCTACTGGATAGATTTTAACCTTCCACCCTCTTTGCTGCACATCTGTAGCCAAGTCTGTGTAGCGCAGTTTTTTGCGCTCGTAGGCCTCTTCGACAGAACTCTCCCATGGGACGGTGAGTTCAATGATGTATACTGTCTTTAGCGAGGAGGACCAGAGGATCAGATCTGGCCTGAGGGTAGTGGCTGCAATTTCTGGTGGAAAGATGAGTTGCTGGCCAATATCAACCAGCATCTTCCAATCGCGGGCCTCAGTGAGCAGTCCAACTTCTAAGCATTTAGAAGAAGGATTGGGCTTTTGCTGACCTTCTCGGATGAATGCTGGTGCCCGGCTGGAGTCAGTTGTTCTCAAGAGTGCGGCGTTGATAGTATTTCTCTTGTTCTCGACTCTTGAGGACCTGGTTGTGCCTCCAGGTATAGCGACCTTGTGTGAGGCTGGTCTTACAACCGGTCAAGACGTGTTTCAGAGTCGCTGGAGTTGGGCAGATGGCACATGTTGGATCATCTCCATACCACTGGTGGAGATTTTTTGGAGATGGAAGCACATCATAGGTAGCTTTGATGATGAAGCTGATGTTGCTTGCTTCCATCACCCAGAGCTCCCTCCAGCTGAGCTTTCTTCTCTCCAAGCCTTCCTACCTCATCCATTGTCCTTGCTTAGCAAGTGAGACAGCCTTTGCGCTTCTTTCTGCCTCCTCCTGACGGCGTACCTCCTCCACTACCATTTTCCTCCTCTCTGGGGTTGATGCCTTTTGCCACGTTGGTTTGCATGCAGCAAGACCAAGGCCTCCTCTTCCCATTTGTACATGCCCTACGATGTCGCAATGTCTCAAGGCAGACATAGCATGCTGTACAGCACCAGATGGTGTCCATTTCCGCCCAGTTATTAGGGTTGGTGCAGCATTGCTGATGGTTGCATCCTTGGAGTCTTTCAGAGTCGTGTGAAATCTTACTTTAGAACACTAGAACTCTTCAGTGAGACTCGTGATGGGTAGTTCTAGAGCTCCTTTGCCATAGAGACCGATGTTGGTCAGACAGCGTGGTACACCGAGCCATTTCTTCACATATGAAGTTATGGTTCGTTCCATCTTCTGCACTGTTGTCAATGGAACCTCATAAACGGTGACTGGCCACATTACACGAGGAAGAAGTCCAAACTGGAGACACCAGAGCTTAAGCTTCCCTGGCAAAAGGGTCTCGTCAATGTTTTGCAGACTTTTGGTAATGTCTTGCTTAAGTTGCTGCACTTGGTCTTTATCCCTGAGGCTTGCATTGTACCACCTGCCCAAGCTTTTGACAGGCTGCTCAGAAACCATTGGTAATGGGTCATCACTGATACTGAATGTCACATTTTTCAGCTCCCCTTTAACTATTGAGATGCTTCATGACTTGTTCGGTTTGATTTTCATCCGTGCCCATGTGATGATTTCGTGCAATTTTTCCCGCAGTCGTCGGGTACATGCCGCAGTAGTGGTTAGAGTGGTCATGTCATCCATATACGCTCGCAGAGGTGGAAGGCGAATACCGTCCTTAGTTCTCTCACCCCCCACCACCCATCTTGAGGCTCTGATAATGACTTCCATGGCCATTGTAAAAGCCAGAGGTGATATTGTACAACCTGCCATGATGCCAACCTCAAGACGCTGCCATGATGTTGTAAAGTTGGCTGTTATGAAGCACAATTGCAGGTCTTCAAAATAGGCTTTCACCAATGAGGTAATGGATGACGGAACATGAAAGAATCTGAAGGATTCCCAAAGGAGATAAGAAAGAAACTATTGGATAAAAAAAAAGCACTCATTTGAGATCAAAACATAAATCATGTACTCACCCTTGCTAGAAGGACTTTAAATCACAGAGCAATGTGGCTGGACGACCAGAGCGACCTTGTGGAAGTGACATGAAGGGGGTTTTTTTTCTGTTGTTCGTGTGATAACGAGAGCCTCTCTGAGGAGCAGCCCTCCCCCTTCAGACGGCGTGGCGCTGAGCTGCGCTCCCAGTGTGCGCTGACTGTAGGAACAAGACGCTGGCGCTCCGCTACGCAGCGCTTTCACGTCCGGTGGAATTAAGCTGGACGGGGGGAGCGGTGTAGAGCGGTGCAGTGCGGTGACCAACGTGCAACGCACACCTACGCGGTCATGTGAAGCATGGACGGGCCATGCAGCATTTAGCCGACTAGTAAAATACTAAACGTTTAATAAAGGAGTAGGCAGTTAAATGATTAAACGATTAGCCGCACACATCCCTATTGGGTACAACCCCCAGTGTGGAGGACCCCTCAGTGTGGAGGACCACCAGTGTGGAGGACCCCTCAGTGTGGAGGACCACCATTGTGGATGAGAGGGAAGATGGTCACTACTGAAGGGGTTGAACTACCTGAAGGCAACATCAGAGATGTGGAAGACAGCTACAAATACCTAGGGATATGGCAATCAGGATGAAGCAGTCAAATCCCTCCAGGGGGTGAGACAAGTCCTGAACAGTCAGCTTGAATGGCAAGAATCAAATCCAGGACATTAGCATGTCTGCCCTACCAGGGATCAGATACCCAGCTGGTATAATGTCCTGGACACTGGAAGAGATGCAAGGTACCAATATCAAGACAAGGAAACTCCTCACAATGCACACAGAGTTTCAACTTGTCCAGCATCCAGGTCCCCAAACCAGACCTCCTCCGGCCAACTGAGAAATTTTGTCCATAAAAAATTATGACCAGAACTGATGACAAAGGGCAGCTCTGCCAGAGTCCAGCACACACTGTGAACAGGTCTGATTCACTGCCTGTAATGCAAATCAGACTCTGACTTCAGTCATTCAGAGACCGGACCACCCTTAACATGGGTCCCTGGAGTCCGTACTCCCAGAGCCCCCCGAAAAGACACCATGAGGGTCGCAGTCGAACGCCTTCTCCGAATCCATAAAACACATGTGAACTGGTTTGACGAACTCCCTCGAATCCTCGAGCACCCTATGGAGGATCTAGAGCTTGTCCAGGTTCAACGACCAGGATGAAAACCACATTTTTCCTCCTAGATCCAAGGTTCAACTATTGGTGGAATCCCCCTCTCCAGTACCCTGGAATAGACTTCTCCAGAGAGGCTGAGGAGTTTGGTTCCCTTTAGTTAGAGCACATCCCTTGTGCTCCAACTAAAGGAGGTTGTGGTCCACCCAGGTCTGCCAATCTAGAGCCACTGTCCCCAAACACCAAGTGATGTTGCAGAGACTGGAACTCTTCCTTCCACTGTCTTATAATGTCCCCAGTGGAGGACAGCAGCTCCCCTTCTCCACTGTAAACAGTGTTAGTGGAGACCTGCTGTTCCTCCTGAGGTGCCGGATGGTTTAGCAGATTGTCTTCGAGGCCGACCGATAGTCCTCCTCCATGTCCTCCTGGACTCCTCCAGACCCGAGTTCTTGCTTCCACACACATTTGGGCTGCAGTTCTCTTGGTCTGCCAGTTCCTGCCAGCTGCTTCTGGAGTCCCACGAGCCAACAAGATTCTACAGGACTCCTTCAGCTGGACAGCAGTCCTTACTTCCGGTCTCCACCACCGGGTCCGGGGGTTTCTGTCTGGGCAGCACCGGAGACCTTGATACTACAGCTCTGAACAGCTGTCTCAGCAATAGAGATAGAGAACATGGTCCACTAGGACTTAATGTCCCCAGCCTCCCTCAGGTTCGGGGGAAGCTCAGTTATCAAAATAAAAATTGCAAAAAAAGAAAGAAAGACGAGTGTTCATTAGCAGTCATTGGTTTGTCTATTTGTTTGATCAGATCAGGCTGAATGAATTAAATTTCAAGTGTAGCAAACAAAATGATCAAAGCCCTTATGTCATGTTAGATGCAGATGTATACAAGGATGAATAATAATCCTTGATCAAACTGTTTCCTGAGGGTCAGCGGTAGAGCCGGACACTGTACAAGTTTGTGCAATTTGGTAAGAAGAGATAGTCTGATGTAATTGGTGCACTAAGTTCACCTGCTTTATCACCATTTTTGTAATAATAAAAACTCCTAGATTTCAAAATTAGGTCTGTGGTGTAATCCGATGTCAATGCATTCAATTAGGAAAGTGGAGAAAAGGAATTATTTAGAGATAGCTGAAGTTGGAGAAGTAGCCTATAGACTCTCCAGCAGAAAAATATGCTTTGTAAGATGAGCTGTCTGTTCCTTTTCTGCTTCTTCTTGTGACTTACATTTGAGATAATGTAATAATAATAATGCTAATAATAATAATAATAATAATAATAATAATAATAATAATAATGATACTCACTTTTAATCATTTACTGTAGAGCACTTTGTGATCATTGACATGAAAATGGTTTTACAAATAAAATTTATCAACATTATCATTATTATTGGATGTCAATATCTTGTATCGACCCGGGGTTCACTGATTAGTTGCAGTTGTTGCAATGCATGCTGGGAGTTTGGGGGTGTGGGTCGAACCTTAACCCCTCATGCACACTGGATGCGGTCCAGCTACGGAACGGCTCGGGTCCGGCTCCGGCCCGGTACACCGCAGCACTGTGATTCACCGCCTGCGGTGTCTCCGCAGTGCAGCCGGAGGAGGTTGCCAGATCTGTCGTTATCCCAAGTAGACAATTTGAAACCCGTTTTACTCAACAGAAAGCAGCCCAAACCGCCGTCTCGGATGAAAATGCACGTTAAAACCTTATTTGTATGATAAAAAAAACACGTCATAAACACATAATCATTTCATCAACCCGTCCAACGTGTTCAAAAAAGACGCTTGATTTGGAACAAACCCGCCCAATCTGGCAACACGGAGCTGCTCCGGTCACAGAGCTGTTTTGAGCCATTTTGGTGTCATTTGGCTTCTCAGCAGTGACAAAATGCAAAACCTGTTCATTCTTCTAAAGCGTATAATGACTACATCACGTTGTTTGTTCTGTATTCTACCAGAAGAAGTAAAAAAATAGAATATTAAGGCAAAAACATGACACAGATTTTATTTTGAAGTGACTTATTTTGGAACACGTATCGCGTTTCCTTCCGGGCACCCGACTTGCTTCCGTCTGAATTGACGCAGTAGGGCTCCGGCGTGCGGAAAAATAGGATCCTTGCGGAAAGAGACCGGAGCTAAGCAGAGGCTCCGGAGCTGGACCGGAGCCGGACCGCGGCCGGACCGCGGCCGGTGTGCATCACAGCATTGATTTTAATGACTACGGATTAGCTGCGGTGTCCGGACCGGAGCCGTTCCGCAGCCGGACCGCATCCAGTGTGCATCGGGGGTCAGTGAGAAGGTTTTGTGCCGCCATGACTCTGGGCCTGCGAGCCGTTCGTATTTGTGTGCTCTAACCGGTGTGCGTTTCAATAAAAGCACTGGTAAACGAGAGAAGTTGGCTGTCTTTCCTCGCACCACAAGTCACTGCTCATCGCCACAATATAGAATATATAGAAGAAAGATTGAAACGAAGAGAAAAAAGACAACAAACACTTTCCAAAGAATTGAGGATCTCCTGAGAGTCTGAACTACTCTAACCTTTAGGATAAGTCTACACCAGCTGGAGCAGTGGCAAATCCCAACACACAATGAGGGACAAGTGCAGGGTTGATACCTGATTTTGTCCCTGACTCAACATGTTCCGTTAGACAGTCCAGGAGAAAGGCAGCCATCCTGCAGACTAATGTGGGAGTCACTCCTCGATCTAAGTTTTCCCATCTCTCTCTGTCTCAGATCGAACAGGACGACTGCAGCCCTCGCAACGTGACGCTGGGTTACTACGTGACCAGCGGGAAGAGCGTCTATGTTTCCTCGTTGGTCGTCGACGCCCTGAACGTTTACGGCTTTGACAAGCTGCTGTCGGACATCAGGCAGCACACACCGCTGGTGAAGGCGGTTCTGCTTCCTGTCGCCACCTGGCTGCCACCGCCGAGTGTCCACCTGCAGCTGAAAACAGGTGATAAAGACACTGAAGAGCAGAAAAGGAGGGAGGGGAGAGACAGGAAGGCACATACTGGAAGGGAGAGAGACGGGGAGGGGGAGAGAGAGAGAGAGAGAGGGGGAGGGGGAGAGAGAGAGAGAGAGGGGGAGGGGGAGAGAGACAGGGAGGGGGAGAGGGGGAGAGAGACGGGGAGGGGGAGAGAGAGAGAGAGAGGGGGAGGGGGAGAGAGACAGGGAGGGGGAGAGGGGGAGAGAGAGGGGGAGGGGGAGAGAGAGAGACAGGGAGGGGGAGAGGGAGGGAGAGACACGGGGGGGGAGAGGGAGAGAGAGATGGGGAGGGAGAGAGACAGGGAGGGGGAGAGAGAGAGAGACGGGGAGGGGGAGAGAGACAGGGAGGGGGAGAGGGGGAGAGAGAGGGGGAGGGGGAGAGAGAGAGACAGGGAGGGGGAGGGGGAGAGAGACAGGGAGGGGGAGAGAGAGAGACAGGGAGGGGGAGAGGGAGGGAGAGACACGGGGGGAGAGGGAAAGAGAGATGGGGAGGGAGAGAGACAGGGAGGGGGAGAGAGAGAGAGACGGGGAGGGAGAGAGACAGGGAAGGGGAAGTAAGTCTCTTAGGAGAGAGAGAGAGAGAGAGAGAGAGAGAGAGAGAGAGAGAGACTTTGACTTTTCAACCATCCTTTATTTGAACAAGGCTGGGTTGTATCAAGTCAACGTTAACATATACAAAACGCCAAATCGAAAGAGATTAAATAAATACAAGGAATAAATAAATAAATAAATAAAAAGTAAACCATTCTGTCACAAAATACAGCAAAACATCTGCAGAAGTTATTTTTGAATCGCTAACAGAGAAGAAGACACCATCATGATCCCAGGTATTTTTAAAAGTCTGCCTGTCCTCCATTTTGAAGCAGTATCTGTGCTGAAGCTGGATGTGAGCCCTGACAAGCTGCTGGAACAGCAGCAGAGCATCACATCTCCCTTCTCCCTTGATCTTCTCCTTCCTGTTTAGGTAAATTGCCATCTTTGCCCGTCCAAAAATGAAGTTCAACAACCTCCCCTTTCTGTTCTTATTCTTCCTGTAAGAAAAACCAAAAATGAACATTAACTCAGTAAAATGCTCCTTGAACCGGCTCACTGAAGTGCTGAGTGCTCTGAACAGTGGAGTTCATCTGGAACACTGGGCAAAACAGTGAAAACGGTGTCTCTCATAGAACAGAAAGGACAACCATCTGGAACCGAAGGACTGATCACTGACACAAAGGCATAAACTGCTAAAATCCCCTGTAAAACACACCAGTGCAAATCTCCAACATTTTTTGTCAATGGTGGTTTATAGAAAACATTCCAGGCTGGTTTAACCTCTGGTTACACTTTCAGAAAGGCTCTCCATGGTGTGTCTGCCCTTCCTTTGAGTTTTTCTCTGTTTAAGGCCTTCACACACCCCTGGTAAAGACCTTTCCCATTAGCAGAGTCCAGAGACATCCACACACAGCCGCTGAGCAGAGGGTCTGCCATGCCACAGTCTGGAAGATTTGCTTTGATCGCCACCCTAGGAAAAGGATCAGAAGCGTCAGGTGTTACTTGACCGTTAGACCACTGTTGCAGGAGCGTCCTGTCCTCCTTAGAAAACGTCCTCCTGAACTTCTCCAGGATGGCACCAACAGTCCGGACAGACCGGACCTCCAGCCTCTCTGCCAGGGCCTCAGCCTTGTCCAGGTTTTCTCCAGCCAGCTGCAGCAGATGTTGAACTGTTGTTACTTGTTTCTGAAAAAAAAAAAACTGCAGACATTAAAGAGGCGTCTTTCCATGCTGTTCCCAGGTGTGCTCCTTGGAGTATGGGTTCCTTAAGCAGCCAGTGCAGAGATGTCGTGGAGTCCAGTCTGCTCCCCTCCATCAGCCTCCACACTCTGACCACACTGGCATAGAAAGGTGGCAAACAGTCCACATTTAGATTGGTCCAGTCAAAGCAAGACAGTGTCTTATCAAAACCCACATTCCCAACCTGACCAAAAATAAAACCTGCAACTGGCCTCCATGGTAAAATCTCAGAACCATAGAGGTAACTCTGTAGAAACTGTAACCTAAAGGCAGCCTTCCTGCTGAGCAGCTGAACCAGCCCCTGTCCTCCTCCTTTGAGGACCCAGTGAAGCTTGTCCCAGAAGAAGTCAACGATGGAACTCTGAACACTCCGTAACAAATCCTGTGGAGGTTCTAGAACAGCCAGCCGATGCCAAAGCGTGGAGGCCACCAAGTTGTTAATGAGTGTGCGCCCCCTATAGGACATCCGGGGTAACAGCCAGTGCCGTTTTTTTATTCTGCCTTCCATTTTTTCTGCAACTCCTTCCCAGTTTTTCATAACCTCCCTTTGGTTACCAAGATGCACTCCAAGATATTTAATCGCATTTCTCCTCCGACAAACTCCACCAGGTAAACTTGGCTCAGGACCGCCCCATTCTCCAACCAGCAGAGCTGCGCTCTTGTCCCAGTTTACCTTGGAGGAGGACATTTTTCCAAAAGAAGAAGTAATGTTCAGCAGCCTCTGGATGTCCTCAGTGTCAGTGATGGCCACCATGATGTCATCTGCATAAGCAGAAAGGTGAAGTGGTGAAGCATCCTGCCTGAGTCTGACCCCCCTCAACTCATTCCTGATCTTAACCAGCATTGGTTCAATGGATAAAGAATACAGCATACCAGACATTGCCCACCCCTGTCTAATGCCCCTCCCAACAGAGAAAGGAGCACATAAACCACCATTGACTTTCAATATACTTTCAATGTCAGAGTAGAGAGTCTTAATCATGGCTACAACACTGGGGGAGAGACCAAATGCCTGTAGGGTATCCCAGAGGTACTGGTGCTCCACCCTGTCAAAAGCCTTTTCTTGATCTATTGAAATCAGACCAAATTTCAAACCCAATGAACTAGAGACGTCCAAATAATCTGGAATTAGGGATATATTATCCCTTATTGATCTGCCGGGGATACAATATGACTGATGGATATGAGTGACATGCTCTACCACCTTTCTCAGCCGATTGGACAGCACCTTGGACAGGATCTTGTAGTCAGCACACAGCAGACTCCCAGGCTCCAGTTTCTGATCTCCAACAGGTCACCTTTCTTCGGTAGGAGGGTGAGCACCGCTCTCCGACAGCTGAGGGGTAACTTCCCACCAGTCAAACTGTCTCTGATAACTTCCAGCAGATCCTCCCCGATTGTGGACCAGAACGCTTTGTAGAAGTCCACAGGTAGACCATCCAGGCCTGGAGACTTGCCGTTCTCCATCCCACTGAGCGCCATTTGTAGCTCCTGTAGTGTCAGTGGCCGCTCGAGGTCTGCATTGTCCTGCGCTGACACCTGTGGCAGGTTTTCCAGGAAGGAGTTGGACATCAGCAGATCCTCTCTGTTCACTGATGTACAGCGCTGAGAAGAAGTCCACAGCTCTCCTCCTGGTCTCCTCTGGCTCTGTCAGATCCCTCCCATCAGCTGATCTCAGGCAGTGAATCAGTCGCTTCTGACCATTCTTCTTCTCGAGGGAAAAGAAGAACTTAGACGGAGCATCCATATCAGCCATATTTTGGAAGGGATATCGGACTAGCGCCCCCTGTGCTCTAAGCCCCAGCAGATCTGCTAAAGCTGACTTTTTTGCTTTGTAGGCCTGAAAATGGCCTGAATCTCCTGTGGAACCACATAGTTCTTCAAACTCCACTATCTCCATCACTAGATCTCTGACTGATTTTATGATCTCTCGAGTGACATTGAAATTATACTGGTTACAAAACTGCTGGATTTGTATTTTTCCAATATCCCACCATTGCAGCAAGAAGGAAAACTGAGGCTTTCTGGACCTCCACTGCTTCCAGAAAAAAAATCAAAACACTTTTTAAAATGGCTGTAATAAAAATATTTCCCATCAGCAGACAGTGATCCGAAAACCCCACTGGACTTAAAGTGCAGGAATTAAATATCTGGGCATGATGTTTAAAAGAATAGAGTCTGTCCAACCTGGCCAGGGAGACCTGATTGTCCTTCATGTGTGCCCAGGAGTACTGCCTGCTGTCGCCATGCTCAGAGCGCCACACATCAGTCAGCTCATACGTCTCAACGATCCGGTTCAGCTTCCTCCTCGACTGCACATTCGGTTCCAGATGGTTTCTGTCCAAGTCAGTAACAATTAAAGTCACCTGCACAGATCAGAAAATCCGTTAAAACACAGGTTGAAAGTGCATCGGCTAGATCCTCTAAAAAAACACACCGCTCACCAGGGTTAACTGGTGCATACACATTTAAAAGGGTCAGGGTACAGTCCTCATATTTTGTTGTGACTTTCAATAATCTTCCTTCTACAACTTCCTCAACCTCATAGGATGATGGCAGAAAAGACTCTGAAAAGAGAATTGAATTCCTGCACTGACTGAACATGATGTCTCCACCCCACTCCCTCCTCCAGTCAGCAACATTATCAGCATTACTGTGGGTTTCCTGTGCAAAGGCAACGTCAATATTCTTAGTTTTTAGGAGCTCGTAGAAAACTGCTGTCTTTCTAACATCTCTGGCCCCGTTTAGATTTAAAGAAGCAAACCTAAAACTGCTCATGGTCAGAAGAAGTGCAGCAAGGAACCAGAAAAAATGTGTGAAACACATTTTTATCTGTTTTGATTTACTTTGAACCATCATTAAGTTGTAGTTTCACCTTTTGAACCAGTTTCTGAAGGCGGTAAACCTCTGGTCTCTCCAGTCCCTCAGGACCTCTGTTTCTTATCAGCCACCTGGCTGATGCAACAAGCAACAAACGGTTTGGAAAGAAATCTTCCACTTTTACTTCCCTTTTTCCTTAAGTTGCCTGCAGGAATCTTCGTATCTGCTCCAGACTGTAACCATTCTCCTTCTGACCATCAGGGAGGGTTGAATCTGAAGACTCCCGCTCACTGTCTGATGTGGATAATTCATCTGAATCCTTGTTTTTATTCACATCTGCTTTTTCCAGTGCTGCCATTTTCTTTAGTCTTGTCCCCGTTCCTTCTCTTTTGGTTTTCCGTTTTGCTTTTGGTACTTTAAAAACAGAGTCATCATCCATTACTTTTTGTTCGCCTTCAGAAAGAACGTCCACATCTATCCCCTCCTGCTCCCGGTTACCATCTTCAGTGAACTGACTGCCTGTACTGGTCTGACTGGGTTCTGTGGGAGCCTCAGCAGAGGTTGAAGGGGGCTCGCCACCCGGGTCCTGGGTAGCTGGCCCGTCCGGGTCCTAGGTGTCTGGCCCCTCTGGGTCCTGGGTAGCTGGCCCCTCCGGGTCCTGGGCCCCCGGCCCTTCCTGCTCCTGCTCAGCCTCTGCATGGTCTTCGCTGTTTTCCTCTCCTTCAGCCTGAACATTCTCTTCTTCTGGTTTGTTAGCTTTAGCAGGGCAGCTGCGCACCAGGTGACCTTCTTCCCCACAACCAAAACATTTCATAACATCCGAGGTGGCAAACACAGTGTAGTAGAAACCCTCAATGTTAAACTTCAACACGATTTTAAGCTTCTCATCCCATCTGTCAGGATCATGGACACTTGTCTCCTGAATGACACCACATGCTTCAGTTGGGGGGGTTTACATCCTGAAGAGATCCTCTTCATACCGGACACAGTCTGACCGTACCGGGACAGCTCCCTCAGCAGAGCCTCGTTACTGAGAAACGGCGGGACGCTGGAAACAATCACTTTTTGCGCAGGATTTATTAAAGGAAAAACTCGGACATGAGCAGCACCGCCTCGCTCCACCACGCTGTTCGCTTTATCAATCGATTCCAGAAACAACACCACCGCGCCGTTCATGAGGGACGCTGCTCTCACCGCCTCACATCCCACCACCTCTCCTCCCGCCAGAGCGCACTCCTCCACGGAGAAGTCCGCTCCGACCGGGACTTTCACTCCACGCCTCCGGGAGAGACGCTCAAACCCGCCAGCCCAACCATCGCTGGCCATGGCACCCAGCCAAACCCCGGCTGCTGCCGCACCCGCTCACACCGTGACCCCCCTCCACCCCCGGGAACCCCCTCCACCCCCCGGGAACCCCCTCCACCCCCGGGAACCCCCTCCACCCCCCGGGAACCCCCTCCACCCCCTGGAACCCCCTCCACCCCCCAGTGCTTTACAACAGTTGTGACAAGTGGAACAAAGCTGTGAGAAAAACCATCCGTGAGAAAAAAAAGTCGAAAACCAAAGTTTTCAGAGGAAATGCTCGTTCACTCACCGACACTCCACTCACCAGACGCTCACCATGCGCACGAGAGAGAGAGAGGGAGAAAGGGAGAGAAATTGGTGTAATTAGCAATGCAGAGATGGGGATTAAATGGTGTTTGTAAATGTGTGTTGGCGCTGTGCTCACAAGGGAAAACTTTGCAGCGTTGTTCTTGGATTAACCAGTTCAGACCATGTTGCTGTGCTGCTCCCCTGAGGGCTGATGGGATTTAGCCTTTTAGCACGTTTATTCAGACAAACCAAGACACAGTACATCAGTTGCTGTATGCCGTGGGTTCTGCTCTGTGGGCCGCCCCGTCTCTCTCTGGAGCTGTCTAAGCTCTGGGAGAGGGAGGTGGGGGAAATGACTAACTGCTCACACCTGAGAGCAGCCATCCCCCCACTCCCCTTTCCCCAGCTTGCTCCAGCTCCTCCTTTCTCCCTCTGTCATCCATGCCAGCTTGGCCACGCCTCCCCACCACAGGTGTTTTTCCTCACACTCACTCTCTCTTCCTGTCTTTCAATCTCCCTGTCATGTCCGGCAATATTTTATACCAGTAAGAAATCACATTATCAAGAGACGTCTTGTACTTTTAAGGTCCTCTCAGAACAGCATATCTCTTCAGCACATTATAGCAGCTTGATCTTCATGCTACTGCTTTGATGCTGGACAGGACAAGATCCATCCATCATCCATCTTCCACCGCTTATCCAGGACCGGGTCGCAGGGGCAGCAGTCTAAACAGAGATGCACAGACTTCCTTGTCCCCAGGCACTTCCTCCAGGACTTTCTGGAGGATCCCAAGGCATTCCCAGGCCAGCTGAGACTTCCCTGGGGTCTCCTCCCGGTAGGACATGCCTGGAACTCCTCCCCAGGGAGGCGTCCAGGAGGTCTCCTAAAGAGGAGCTGAGCCTCCTCAGCTGGTTCCTCTCCATGTGGAGGAGTAGCGGCCGATCTGCCTGTCAGTCTCTTCTCCATCCGTCCTCCACTCGAGAACAAGACCCCAAGATACTTAAACTCCTCCACTTGGGCCAGAGTCTCTCCACCGACCTGGAAAGGACAGACCACCTTGTTCTGGCCCAGGACCATGGCCTCGGATTTGGAGGTGCTTATCCTCATCCCTGTGGCTTCACACTCAGCTGTGAACCGCCCCAGTGCATGATGGTCCAGGTTTGATGAAACCAACAGGACAACATCATCTGCAAAAAGCAAAGATGAAATCCTGTGGTCCCTGAAGCAGACCCCCTCCAGCCCCTGGTCCCCAAACCGGACCCCCTCCGGCTCCTGGTCCCCAAACCGGGCCCCCTCCAGCCCGTGATCCCCAAAACCAGACCCCTTCTGGCCCCTGGTCCCCAAAACTGGACCCCTTCCGGCCCCTGGCTGCACCTAAAAATTCTGTCCATAAAGATTCTGAACAGAACTGGTGACAAAGTTCAGCCCTGTTGGAGTCCAGCATGCACCGGGAACAGGTCCGGCTTACTGCCGGCAATGCGGACCATGCTCCGACTCTGGTCCTACAAAGACCGGACGGCCCCGGACTCCGTATTCCCGGAGCACCCCCCACAAGGCACCACAAGGATTGCAGTTGAATGCCTTCTCCAAGTCCACAAAACACATGAGGACTGGTTGGGCGAACTCCCACTAACACTCGAGCACCCTTAGGGAGGGTTTAGAACTGGTCCAGGGTTCCAAGACCAGGACGAAAACCGCATTGTTGCTTCTGGATCCGAGGTTCGACTGTCGATCGAATCCTCCACTCCAGTACCTGGAACAGACTTTCCCAGGGAGGCTGAGGAGTGTGATCCCCCTATAGTTGGAGCACACCCTCCGGTCCCCCTTTTTAAATGGGGACTACTACCCCGGTCTGCCAGTCCAGAGAACAACAAAAAAAAAAACAACAAAAAAAAAAAAAACGATGTCTTTACTAGAGCTGGGCAACGAGTAAATTCTTAATCACGATTAACCGCACCCCAATCCTGGAGTTAATCGCGATTACTCCTGATTAAAATGGCTCATTTGAAGTCTGCCGAGGCCATTCAGAATGAGTGTGTTACGTATTAATTTTACAATTCATCAGATATGATTTGTAATAGCTTAAAATACCAAGTCTTTACCAAGATTGCCCCCAACACACGCACACACACACACATGCGCACACACACACACATGCACACACACACACACACCACCAAGAGCAGAGCAGAGCAGATGAAAAATGGAAGTTTCTTATGAGGCACAATCCCTCAGACTTCATTCTATCTCCAACCCTCAGACAGAGAAGACAGGATGAATTCAGTCACGCCGCATTCTGCCTCATACTGACCTTTATGAAGCCAGATTGTGTGTTGAAGGGAAATGTACTTTATGTGTGTTTTCAGCGCCTGAAGACTGCCCAGCGGGTCGAAATGTTGCGCCGGCAAAACACGTGATTTAAGTTTCACTTTCATTTTTTTCACATTTGCGCTCGTTATTTCAGTTTGTGCCTTATACCAGCCTTTTCCTCGTGATTTTTCTGATAATTCGGCAGAGTTCAATATGGCAAATAATGAGGAATGGACAGTGTTTCACCGCCAAAAGCGTGTGTGTGTTTTTGACGCTCAGCTGGACGCGCTGTGGAACTGGGGCGAACAGGTTGGGCTTGTTCGCCCCCCACAGCGTTATTCAGCCAGGCTGGGACGGCATACATCCACACTGAAATATATCAAAGTGAATTTCATAACTTGCATGTTAGACCCAGCTCCCAGACCCAACTCTGAAAAGCAGAGATTAACGGCAACATTTTCTTTCTCGCGTGATAAGAGTCTCGCAATAATGCAGCACGTTACTGCTGTTAACGGCCCAGCTATAGCCTTTATTGATATGCAATATGAAGGTCCTCTTGATGCTGTTGCAGTGGCAACACATATTAAAACACATCAATGATAGTCTCAGAAAATTTCAATATTATTGAATAAAATATCAGCATTTAATTCACCAAAATGATTGATTACTTCCACACTAAATTCTTAGTTCCAACAGTCAGACTTCAGTGACTCTGTTGTACAAATTGTTTGACCTTTTCTGTCACCATCCAAGCTCATGCTGAAACTAATTCTTGAAAAGTCCATCTTGGAAATAGTTTTAGAATCAATCTGCATCCAAATCCATCTCTTCTTCAGCCGTTGTGGGATGATTTAATGGATATTAAATCAACACAACTCAATTTCAGCTGGTGCCCCTGGGAACAGAAGCAGTTTGATACTCTGGCTAGCTCACATTTAAAGGTGTGAACTCACTGACTTTACCATACATTGGCTTAGAGGGCGTTGGTCAATACACTGACTTCCCCATATGTCTGGGTGAATATACTGACGTTATCACACATCTGCTCGAGGGTCTTGGTGTCGCTAACTCAAAATCTTATTGATTGAAGCAATAGTTTGGTCAACACTCATGATAAGGTACACGACTTGCAGAACTGATCATGAAATAGAAGATGGTTCATCAGCTCCAACCGAAGAACTGAAAGAACTGTAAGACTTGTGAGCTCCATTACACAGAAAATTCTTATGTCTAATACACTCTGCTCCTTGGAGTCTTTTTTTGTTGCTACAGGAGTAAAACACAAATTCAATTACATTAAAATCATATTGATACTAAAATGTCGAATTCTAACACTTCACAAACCATATTGTATTTTAATGACTTTGCAACATCAAGACATTTGGAATTGGCCATGACCTTTGTTCTTCCACCTGTTTTGCAGTGTTGAGGTTTGTTGGCCCATTGGATCACATCTACTCCTGCAGCTTCATCCAGATGTTGGAGCAGCGACTGGAAAACGCCTTTGATGAGGCCCAGGACAAAGTGCTGGAGACCTACAGTAGACTCACTGTGGAGGTACTGCAAATGCTGACAAAGGCTTTTATTTTTGTTTTTGTTTTGCAAGGAAACAATATTGATAATTATGTGAAAATTGACATGCTTATTTACCAGCAGGTTAATTCAATTCAGCTTTTATTTATGAAGTGCCAATCAAAACATGGTCGTTTCGAGACACTTTTACAGAGAAAACCCAACAGATCCACACGAGCAACAGATCCCTTTAAACAGGAAGAAACCTTTGCAGAACCAGGCTCAGAGGAGAACCCTGCAGAACCAGGCTCAGAGGTGGCAACTTTCTGCTCTTCCGGTTGGGGTGAGGGGACAGAAAGAGAAGGAGACAGGACAGACAGGTTCTTGTATCTACATACAGTTCATATATAAACAGGGTACAGAGGCTACAAGAGGAACAATCATAAATAACATAGTAATACAATGAAATTACATTGAAAGGAGAGAAGGAGCAGAACTGGGAGCCGGTTCCACATGGTAGAACCCGGGGTTCAGTAAACCTTCCACCCACTGGGTCCGGGTTCCTCCATTAATCAGTGGAGCAGCTGTTTTGATTGAAGCCGAGTTAGAATTCACCCATTGGATCCAGGCTGTCTCAATGGATCAGCTGATTGATGTTCTGTCTGCGATCCCTCAAGCACAGCTCTAGTCCACCTCAGAGACAGCCTCTTGGTCCAGGGTTCTGGTGTTCTGACTATTGGTCTCCCACAGTGGAAAGAGAGAGAGAGAGAGAGATCATTTTATTTCCATTGAAGTGGACACAGGTTCACAGATTTATACAATAAATCCACGACTCATTTTCCCAACATCACCTTACAGAACAGTTGCATAATAGTTGAGAGAGAGAGAGGATGCGACCCCTAACTGTAAGCTTTATTGAAAAGAATGGTCTTAAGCCTAGGTTACTCTTCTGTTAGTAGTCAGTCATGGGATAAAGGTTTCAATGTGGAAATGGAAATGTTAGAGAATTTCAACTGCAGCTACAACACACGAGATGACAGTAAATACCAGATGTTACATGTCTGGAGGATGATAACAACTGAAGGACCGTCTGTCTATCTGTCTGACTGTCTGACTGTCTGTCTCTGATCTTTCTGTCTGTGGTCTGTCTGTCTCTCAGTCTCCTGTGGTCTTATTGTCTGTCTCTGGTCTCACTGTATAGCCCCTTTCCCACTGGCCAAAAAACCCGGGTAAACCCGCTAATAATCGGCTCCCCATGGCAGTGTGAAAGCGTTCACTCAGCATTAGACCTGGGTTTTTCAACCCTGCAATCAACGCGGGTTATTAGCGGGTCGCTACTATCAGCTTTTAAGTGGGAGGGACAAAAGGGAGTGTGAAAGGCAGACGCGAGTCGACGCGGTAACTTACGTGATGACATCGACGCAGCGTGGCTACGCTAGTGCGCTAGTTGCTGTTTTAGGACACAGTGTGAGATTTCCTTCGCCAAGATGACCCAGTACTGGCAAGATAGCGAGACCAGAGAGCTCCTCTGGATCCGTGGGGAAGAAGAGATTCATCTACAGGTAACGGGGACTGTGTTCCACTGCATTGTTTACTGTTGCTTTGCTCCGTCGCGCTGATGATGTCATCAACGTGGGACACTATCAGCGCGTGTAAACGCAGCAACGCGGCTCGCCAGCAGGCGGTCTGGACACGGGTCTGCAGGCAGTGGGAAAGGACACAAAAGGCAAAAAACATGGGTCGAGCCGCTAGTTGCAGTGTGTAAGGGGTATAAGTCTGTGGTCTGACTGTGTTGTGTCTCCTGTGGTCTGTCCCTCTGTGTCCCTGCTCATCATACGTCTGTACTCCTCTTTCACTTGTTCCAGGTGTGACTGAACAGGAATGTAATTTCCATCAACATTCATCATGTTTTTGTTTGAAGTGAATTGTTCCATGCAGAACCGGTTCCACGTTTGTGAGTCGGAGTACAGCAGTTATGGGCTCTGTTCATCATTGATCTGAAATATCCACACCCAGACAGGAATGTGATAGTTGTCCTTAGTTCCACAACGTTCAGCATGGTTCTCAGGTTGTGTTCTTGACAGAACAGTTCTTGACAGTGTCAACAATGCATGCAGCAGAGGTACTAACCATGAATAAAGCATGTTTTCATTCTAGTGTACTATCTGCTGGTTCATGTGAATAAAGGATGAGAACCTTGTTTCTGTCCTCAGGTTTTGAGTGTGTCCCAGGAACCAGGGTCTCCCTCCGTCTCTCTGGTGTATGTGGTGAAAAATCAGGACGCTTTCCTGAATGGAACCATTTCCAGCGGCCTCCTGAACCAGCTAACTGCCGAGCTGGTGGGATACTTTCTCTTCTACCCCCCGCTGGTCATTGCTGAGCGTAAGTTTTATTCTTCCCAAGTCCAACATTGGACAAATGTTCATATTTTCATCCAGTTTCTCAGAGGTTTTCTCATGATACCTGAATGTAGCCCGATGATGAAGTAAAAAGTTTTTCTAGCTTCTTTGGTATAAACTGTTCAGAGAAGTCTGCCTCAAATTTCTAGCCTCTCAAACCAAAATGAGACAGAAGACAGAAACACAGTGTCTGTAATGTGGATTTGACGTGATCATCACAAAGATAACACTAAAGCCATGTGCTTCTTTGGAACATGCAAAAGCGCTCAGATATTTATTCACGTTTCAGGATTCATTCACTTCATGTTCTCTAAAGCACCCGCTGAATAGTTATGATGCATTTCAGATCATCTACAAACGGCACTCGGTAGAAATTCAAGTTGAAGGGTATGCCAGACCTGTTCGGTGCTCTTCAGGCTCCAGAACTCCTTCTGATCAGCACTGTTGATTTGGCTGATCAGACCTTTCCTCTCAATCTATTCATTCACCTTTTCCCTTGTGGACACTTACTAGTAACAGTTACTTGTAAACATGTACTAATATCATATTCTCATCTTCTATCAATATTCTATTATGTGTGAAGCAATGCTGAAAACAATTCTGACACATTAGCAAGTAGTTATTTTCAATTCTAATTCTATTAAATTCAACTTTATCTATATAGGGCCACATACGTATAACACAGTCATTTCTACACTCTTTCACAGAGAAATCCCTACAATTTGTCATGAGCAGGCATGACTGTCGAAAGGAAACTCTTACTTCTAAAAGGAAGAAACCTGCAGAACCAGACTCAGAGGAGACTTTCTGCAGAATCAGACTCAGAGAAAACCAAGATGTATCAGCCAGACTGGGAATGGGCTGTACAATGTGGATGTTAGAAAAGAAAGATCTTCATTATGTGGATGCTTGAGGAAGACATTTTTCATATGTTCCCCTTTTCAACAATCTCTGGTCCCATGAGTCAATTGTACACTTTGTTTCATTTCGTTTCGTTTATTTGGGCACATCACATAACAAACATATCAACAAGAATATGCAAAACCATTCAATGAAAGCCCAAAAGGAGTAGGCTGAAGCAGAAGCTTATCAGTGCCGACCCCTTCCCATATCTCATAATTATATCACTGAGGGTCACATGGCAGCGTTGTTGTATTTATACATGTTTTTATCATCCATACCCAGGCCATTACACAGCAACATGTGCATGTGCCTGCCTATGAATGTGTGTGTGTTATGTAGTACAAGATTGATATCCTGGCATGCCACACAAGTGTGTGTGCATGCCTGGACATTAGCTGCATCATTAACCATACATAATCATTATTCAAACCAAGCAAACAATATTTCATATTATTACAGTATACTCATAATCATACTATGTCTGACAGTATTATTATATTTTGTGTGTTCATTATCCATACCCAGGCCCATGCACCCTAACACGTGCATGTGCCTGTTTATGAGCGTGTGTGTGTTATGTCGTACAGTATTCACATCCAGTATTATGTTTGTCTGGCATAGTTATCAAAATACGGCGCATATACAGTTTTTTGAATTGATTTATATTCATGGCACTTTTTAGGTTCCCATCTAAACTGTTCCATAGATTTACACCTCTCAGGGTAATACATTGGCTTTTGAGGGTCGTACGAACACGTTGAACTTTTAAATTAAGCATTTGCCTGGAAGAATAATTGCCCTCTCTATTAGCAAACAGACAATTTATGTTACCGGGAAGTAAATTGTTTCTTGCCTTGTAAAGTATTAACAAAGATTTCAAATTTACTAAATCCTCAAGATTTAGAAGTCTAGATCTCAGGAACAGTGAGTTTGTATGGTCTTTGAAGCCCACATTGTGAATGATCCTGATAGATTTTTTTTTTTGAAGTCTGAATAAAATCTCCAAGTGGCTTCTGTAGGTATTTCCCCAAACCTCTACACAGTATGTGATATAAGGAAGGACAAGTGAGCAATACAAGATTTGGAGAGCTTTTTGGTCAAGTAGATGTCTGCATCTGCTCATAATTGCGATGTTTTTAGCCATCTTAGTTCGAATACTGTTGATTTGCGGCTTCCAGCTCATGTTGTGACTCAGAATCACTCCCAGAAACTTGTATTCTTTCACTCTTTCTATTTCAACATTATCTATTTTAACTTGGATTCTAGTGTCCTCTTTGAATTTACCAAATAACATGAATTTTGTTTTGAGTACATTTAGCGATAATTTATTTTTATTAAACCACTCTTTAATTTTACAAAGTTCTGCTGTGATCTCAGTCACAAGGAGCTGCAGATTTTTGCCTGAGCCTACTATTGTGGTATCATCTGCAAATAATATAAATTTTAGTTTTGGTGATACATCACACAGATCATTTATGTATAGCAAGAACAATAAAGGTCCTAACACTGACCCCTGGGGGACACCACAGGTTATGCTTCTCCAACTTGAACTATGCTCACCTATCTGCACATACTGCTGCCTGTTTGTTAAGTAAGATTTCAACCAATTACATGCAGTTCCTCTAACTCCATTTAGATGTAGTTTGTTCAAAAGTATGTTATGGTCTATTGTGTCAAAGGCTTTTATTAAGTCTATGAAAATACCCACAGAATACATCTTGCTGTTGATTTTATCCGTTACCTCTTCTATGAGATCAATCAGCGCAAGAGCTGTTGACCTGTTGTTTCTAAAGCCATACTGGCTGTCACTGAGTACAGTCATGGCCAAAAGTTTTGAGAATGACACAACTATTCTTTGTCACAAAGTCTGTGGTATTAATTTTTGTAATGGCAGTTTGCATATCCCCCACAATGTTATGAGGAGTAATCAGCTCAACTGTAATTCATTGCAAAGTCCCTCTTCACTTTGAAAATGAACTTTATCACCAAAAAGCCATTTCCACTGCATTTCAGCCCGGCCACAAAAGGACCAATTCACCTAATTTTAATGACAGACAGGTGTTACACATATTAACACAAGTGTGGGTGTTGATGAGGACAAGGCTGGAGCTCATTCTGTCATGACTGGACACTTTAAATGGAAGACAGTGCATGACACCATTGTTCCTCATCTGTTGCCATGGTTACCTGCAAAGAAACACGTGCAACCATCATTGCAATGCACAAAAAGGGCCTAACAGGAAGTCCATAGCAGCAAGTAAGATTGCACCTCTGTCAGCTGTCTTTCGCATTATCAGGAACTTCAGGGAGAGAGGTTCACTTGTTGCCACACAGGCTCCTGGGCACCCAAGAAAGTCCAGCAAGCGCCAGGACCGCCTCCTGAAGACGCTTCAGCTGCAGGATCGGACCGCCACCAGTGCAGAGCTCGCTCAGGAATGGCAGCAAGCTGGTGTGAGTGCATCTGCACGCACAGTGAGTCGAAGACTTTTGGAGGAAGGCCTGGTGTCAAGGAGGGCGGCAAGGAAGTCACTTCTCTCCAAGAAAAACATCCGGGACAGACTGGCATTCTGCAGAAGATACAGAGACTGGACTGCTGAGGACTGGGGTAAAGTCATTTTCTCTGATGAATCCCCTTTCCGATTGTTTGGGTAATCTGGAAGAAGGCTTATTCAGAGAAGACGAGGTGAGCGCTGCCATCGGTCCTGTGTCACGCCAACAGTGAAGCATCCTGAAACCATTCGTGTGTGGGGTTGCCTTTCAGTTAAGGGGTTGGGCTCTTTCACAATCTTGCCTAAAAACACAGCCATGAATAAAAAATGGTACCAGAACGTCCTCCGAGAGCAACTTCTCCCAACCATCCCAGGGCAGTTTGGTGATGAAGAATGTCTTTTCCAGCATGATGGAGCACCGTGCCATAAAGCAAAAGTCATAAGAAAATGGCTCGAGGAACATAACATTAAGATTTTGAGCCCTTGGCCAGGAAACTCCCCAGATCTTAATCCCATCGACAATTTGTGGTCAGTTCTCAAGAGGCAGGTGGACAACCGAAAACCCACAATCTGACAAACTCCAAGCATTGATTACGCAAGAATGGACTGCCATCAGTCAGGATTTGGTCCAGAAGTTGATTGACAGCATGCCAGGGAGAATTGCAGAGGTCTTAAAAAAGAAGGGCCACCACTGCAAATATTGACTTATTGCATGAATTCTGTTTAATTCTCAATAAAAGCTTTTGATACTCATGAAATGCTTCTATTTGTATTTCATAATACCATAGAAACATCTGACAAAATGCCTAGCAACCCTGAAGCAGCGGACTTTGTGTAAACTTAACAGTTGTGTCATTCTCAAAACTTTTGGCCATGACTGTATATTATGCTTATTTATGAAGCCTCTCAGGCGTGTAACAAATAACTTCTCCAAAATTTTCGATAATTGAGAAAGAATTGATTTCGGACGGTAATTGGTGAACTGATGACTGTCTCCATTTGTATAGATTGGGATAACTTTAGCTATTTTCATAAGATGAGGAAATTCTCCAGTTACAAAGGAAACATTGAATATGTGAGTTAAAGGTTTTACTATATTCAGTATTACTTTTTTAATTATAGTCATATCTAGTTCATTGTAATCCATGTTTTTTTTATTTTTACACCCATGCACTATTTCAATAATTTCATTTTCGTTGGTTGGACTAATAAATAAACAGTGGACAATATTAGTAACCTTTGTTGGAGCTTCACTATTATGTGAAGCAACAATATTGGATGCCAGCTGAGGGCCAATGCTGACGAAGAATTCATTAAATGCGTTAGTCATACACTCAACATTTGTTATTTTTCCTCCATCTTTTATCATGTAGTCAGGAAAAGAGACACTTTGGGGGTCCTTATTCATGACGTTATTTAAAACAGACCACAGATTTTTCATATTACATTTATTTTTTTCTATCAAATCTCTATAGTATTCTTTCTTACAGGTTTTAATTATACTAGTCAATTTATTTTTGTATTTTTTATACTTGGATTCACATTCAGATGTTCTTTTCCGTAGAAACATTTTGTATAGTGTTTTTCTTCCTACACGCATTCAATAATCCCTTCGTCATCCATGGGCAAGATTTTTTCATTTGTGAGGATGTGTGCATTATTACAGGGCAATGTAAGTCATATAGGTGTTTGAATGTGTCAATGAAACATGTATACGCTTTATTTACATCTTTTTCTCTTAGTACGTCATCCCAATTTTGTTCTGACAAGCTTTGGTTAAAGGCATCTATTGCATGTTGTGATCTCTGTCTGATACTTTTCATGGTTATGTTATTAGTATTTTTTTTTGCTCTTATTTTTTCGAATAACACAAAAATCGGTAAGTGATCACTAATGTCATTAATTAATAATCCGCCTGTCATTTTAAATTCCAGAATATTAGTAAATATATTATCAATTAAGGAAGCGCAGTGCGCGGTGACCCTAGTAGGGCGCGTAATTCCTGGATTTCATGACAGGCTATACATAGTGTCCATGAATTTTTCTGTAGGACCATGTGATTTTACTTTCAATAAATCAATATTGAAGTCCCCACATATAAAGGTATCTTTGTGATTGTTATTTGCAAACATAGTTTCCATATACTCAATGAAATCATCCATATCCGCACCCGGCGCTTTATAGATACAAGATATACGCATATTTTTCTTTTTCTCCACGAAAATCTCCACCGTGACACATTCAAACACATGATCCACCGCTATAGTCATATCTTTTACCAGTCGTGCATTCAAATTATTCTGCACATAGAGAGCAACACCACCACCTGATTAATGACTATTTTGATTGTACATTTGATAATTCTCTAATTGGAAATTTCCATGTCTGCTTTCATTCATCCACGTTTATGATACAGCAATTATATTGAAGTTTATATCAAGCTTGTTCACGTACTCATTATCATGTTCAAAGTTCGCATACAGACTCCGACAATTTAAGTGGATTATGGAAAAGTTATCTGACTTATCGAGCACTTTAATTTGTTCATCCTGGTAATATTTAAAAGAATGTACTATGCTATTATGAAAGTAAACATCAGGATCCACATCGTTTAATATATCCACAGGTTTGTAATCATCAAATTTAAATATTTCTAACTCTGACTCTTGAATATCTCTCGCGTCCTCACTGTCAGATGAGGACGAGTCAGTAGGAGAAATATCTGTCATAGTCACGAGTTATTGTTACCTACTCATATGTACGCGTCCAGTTCAGACCACTCCTTGATCAGAAGAACTTTAGCCTGCTCAGGTGGTCCGTTTAGCTTCACAAACACTCTGCAGTTGGATCTCCACGTAGCTTGAATCTTGTTTTGTTCCTGTAGGTATCGAGCCTGCCTCGCAATGTCAGAGTTTTTCTTTGTTAGATGTTCATTCATATATACATTTGTCCCTCTCAATTTCCGTCCTTGCTTCAGTATCACTGTTTTTTGTTTCCTGTTTATGAATGTCAGTATTATGCTTGGTTTTAACATTTTGTCTTTACGAGGCAGAGTGTGGCAGGCTTCAGTGTCCTTACTGTCCATGTTGATTCCTTTGCTCTGCATGAACCAGATCACTTGTTGCTCCACCGTCTCCAGCTCCTCCTCGCTGAGCTCCGTCCTGCTGCTGCAGTAGCCCTGGCATAGATCCGCGGTTTCACATCCAGACCAGATATGATGAGATCATTTAGTCAAGTATATTGTTCCAAATCTGCCAGGCGATTCTCAAGGAATGTTATTTTCTTATCTTTTTCTTCATTTTGTCTCCTTAGTTCTTTCACCTCAAGCGCGAGATTCATTATAGTCACTTGCTGTGTTGAGATTTTCTGCATCTCTGTAGTCAGGGAGATAAGAGATTTTTTTATCTCCTCCAGTTCATCCTCCAATATAGCACCGGCTTTCTTCGGCGGCATGTCGCTGGTTTCGTAGCTCCGTTGCGGGAGTATTTCTCAGAGTGGGGACGTACTCAGCGCCTGAATCTCTCAGGGGCCCTGGAAAATCTCTACAGAACCTGCAGCCACTGCAGAGGTTAGGCAGCCTCTCCTCGCCATTCTCACCGGGGCCCCCTGCTGGTTAAAATGGCTGACATTGAAAATACACACTGTAGTGGTGAAACACTAGCCTCGTAAACCAGCTCCACACACTCCCCATCCACATTTGGATTTCAGAGCTAGGGTGGGTCTGGGGACAAGGCAATACAAACTTGGTGCAGGGGGCGTCGTTACTCCTTTGACTGGCAGCGCACTTCAGCCAATCAGTGCTTCAAAACAAATATGTCATCAAAATGTGTTAGCTTCTCTACATGCGAACACACACAAAAACGTCCTTTCCTGTGCAGACTCTTGCTCTTGCTTGATTGCTGTAATACTTGGTATTGTGGCTATAACTTTACTTATTGCAGCTTTCAGACGATGGTCAGTCCATCTCCGTAATGTCCGCTATGTCTGTTTTGGAAAAACCTATGCACAGTGATAGCATCACTTCCGGTTTTGCCACCGGAATTCGCCCAAAAAAATTGAAAACAACAAGCGGCAACACCGATTGGCTCAGACGTCACACTGCTCCATCGCATTCTCTTTCTATTGGCTTGTCCCCAGACCCTCCCCAGCTCCAAAATCCAAATGTGGATGAGGAGTGGGTCTGGCTGGTTTATGAGGCCAGTGAAACACAGCCAGGTCAAAAACAGAGGACACACTGATGGAAAGACCTGGTTAGAACCAGGTTCAAGGGGTTAGAACCGGTTCCAGGGTGGTTAGAACCAGGTCCAGGGTGCTAGAACCAGGTCCATGGTGTTAGAACAAGGTCCAGGGTGTTAGAACCAGGTCCAGGTTGTTAGAACCAGGTCCAGGGTGTTAGAACCAGGTCCAAGGTGGATTAGAACCAGGTCCATGGTGGGTTAGAACCAGGTCCAGGGTGGGCTAGAACCAGGTCCAGGGTGTTAGAACCAGGTCCAGGGTGGATTAAAACCAGGTCCATGGTGGGTTAGAACCAGGTCCATGGTGGGTTAGAACCAGATCCAGGGTGTTAAAACCAGGTCCTGGGTGGTTAGAACCAGATTCTGGATGGTTAGAACCAGGTTCAGAGTGTTAGAACCAGGGCCATAGTGTTAGAACCAGGTCCAAGGTGGATTAGAACCAGCTCCAGGGTGGGTTAAAACAAGGTCCCGGGCGGGTTAGAACCAGGTCCAGGGAGTTAGAACCAGGTCCAGGTTGTTAAAACCAGGTCCAGGGTGGTTAGAATCAAATCTAGGGTGTTGTAGGTAGGCCCGGGGTGGTTAGAACCAGCTCCAGGGTGTTAGAACCAGGTCCAGTGTGGATTTCAACCAGATCCAGGGTGGGTTAGAACCAGCTCCAGGGTGTTAGAACCAGGTCCAGTGTGGATTTCAACCAGGTCCAGGGTGGATTAGAACCAGGTCCAGGGTGAATTAGAACCAGGTCCATGGTGGGTTACAAACAGGTCCATGGTGGGGTAGAACCAGGTCCAGGGTGTTAGAACCAGGTCCTGGGTGGTTAGAAACAGGTCCATGGTGGGGTAGAACCAGGTCCAGGGTGTTAGAACCAGGTCCTGGGTGGTTAGAAACAGGTCCATGGTGGGGTAGAACCAGGTCCAGGGTGTTAGAACCAGGGGCATAGTGTTAGAACCAGGTCCGGGGTGGATTAGAACCAGGTCTGGGATGGTTAGAACCAGGTTCTGGGTGGTTACAACCAGGTCAAGGGTGTTAGAACCAGGGCCATAGTGTTAGAACCAGGTCCAGGGTGGATTAGAACCAGGCCCCGGGTGGTTAGAATCAGGTCCAGGGTGGGTTAAAACCAGGTTCCGGGCGGGTTAGAACCAGGTCCAAGGAGTTAGAAGCAGGTCCAGGGTGTTAGAACCAGGTCCAGGGTGGATTAGAACCAGGTCCAGAGTGGGTTAGAACCAGGTCCAGGGTGTTAGAACCAGGTCCAGAGTGGATTAGAACCAGGTCCAGGGTGTTAGAACCAGGTCCAGAGTGGATTAGAACCAGGTCCAGGGTGTTAGAACCAGGTCCAGAGTGGATTAGAACCAGGTCCAGGTTCTGTCCTCTGTTGTTTGACATGTTGGTTAAAATCTTAACAGTGACTCTGAGATATCATCAACATGTAAGTCCAGATCAGCAGTTATTAAAATTCTGTTATATTTGGAATGAATCATTGATAAAAAGTTCTGAAGATTCACTAATAAAAACACTGGAGCAACGGGGGTCTATATACTCTCAGGTGTTTTGGGTCATATCTTATAACTTCAGCCCTATTTCAACCCTACTGACTGCCAGAAGGCGGTGCTGGAAGCCTTGAATGTTCCCTCCGCTTGCCCCCCTTTCCCGCCCTTTGCTCGGCTTATCGGAATGATCCCGGCCGTTAGTATCACAGCTACTGTTAGTAGAAGTTGCTTGCAGTCCCAGGTTATAGTATTTCTCCCACCTTTTTGGGACACACTGTAGCTGCTCACCTCACGGTGCGTGTTAGCCTTGCTGGCACTGGTGAGGGTTAGTCTAACCGTAACCCTAACCCTTTTTTTGTATATAGGTTAACAGACTTTATTTCCAGTCAGAGCGAAACACTTCTTGTTGAGCTAGATACCATTTCTTCTCTAATTTTCCTGCTGATTTAATACTTGCAATTGTTTGTTAAGCCATCAAGCTATCCTCCTCTGAGTTGTTTTTATCTTCAGGAGATCAATTTAATCAAGTGTGGTGCAAGCTGTCATTATCTGGAATGCTGTATGCCATACAGTGTATGCCATCGCCATAGAATATCTCCTGGCTCAGCTCAGGAGCAGTCTACCAGGCCTGGCTCTTCCAGGGACTGGAAGAGCTGTTGGGTTGTCAGCCTATGCTGACGACGTAACAGTTTTCATAGCCAGTCCAGACATCCTGACATTGCAGAGTGACCTGTCCTTATATGAACAGGCCTCTTCAATTCAATTCAATTCAATTTTATTTATATAGCACATTTAAAAAAACAACTTCAGTTGACCAAAGTGCTTCACAGAGACACAAAGTAAAAAGAGAAAGATAGAATAAGTAAATGACAATAAAAGGCTCACCTAAACATATTTATAAAAACACAAATAAGACAAATACGACATCAAGAATATACTCCAGTTTAGCTAGTGTTTAAAAGGCCTTCGAGAAGAGGTGTGTTTTCAGTCTGGACTTAAACTGTCCTACAGACTAGCAGGACCTGACATCCAGGGGGGGCTGTTCCAGAGGAGGGGGCAGCGACCCAGAAGGCTCTGTCACCTCTGGTTTTTAGCCTGGCTTTAGGGACAACCAACCGGAGCTGGTCAGCTGACCTCACGTCTCTGGTCGGCGTGTAGGGCTGCGACATATCAGTCAGGTATGAAGGGCCCAAGAAGTGCAAACATTTAAAAGCGATCAATAAAACTTTAAATTCCACTTGAAAGCGGACAGGCAGCCGATGTAAAGAGCACAGCACAGGGGTGATGTGCTCCCGCTTCTTTGTTTTAGTCAGCAGATGGGCTGCAGCATTTTGTACGCTTTGCAGGCGCTGCAGGGCGCCCTGGTCCTGCCCTGGTCCAGCTCTGGTCCAGCCCTGGTCCAGCCCTGGTCCTGCCCTGGTCCAGCTCTGGTCCAGCCCTGGTCCTGCCCTGGTCCAGCCCTGGTCCAGCCCTGGTCCAGCCCTGGTCCAGCCCTGGTCCAGCCCTGGTCCAGCTCTGGTCCAGCTCTGGTCCAGCCCTGGTCCAGCCCTGGTCCAGCTCTGGTCCAGCTCTGGTCCAGCTCTGGTCCAGCCCTGGTCCAGCCCTGGTCCAGCCCTGGTCCAGCCCTGGTCCAGCTCTGGTCCAGCCCTGGTCCAGCCCTGGTCCAGCCCTGGTCCAGCCCTGGTCCAGCTCTGGTCCAGCTCTGGTCCAGCTCTGGTCCAGCCCTGGTCCAGCCCTGGTCCAGCCCTGGTCCAGCCCTGGTCCAGCTCTGGTCCAGCCCTGGTCCAGCCCTGGTCCAGCCCTGGTCCAGCCCTGGTCCAGCTCTGGTCCAGCCCTGGTCCAGCTCTGGTCCTGCCCTGGTCCAGCCCTGGTCCAGCCCTGGTCCAGCCCTGGTCCAGCTCTGGTCCAGCCCAACATACAACGCATTACAATAGTCCAAACGAGATGTTATAAATGCATGGATCACTCTTTCAAAATCAGCCAGAGGAAGGTAAGATTTAATTTTGGCCAGAGTCCTCAAATAGAAAAAAGCTGGGCTTGATGACAGAACTAATGTGTTTGTAAAATTTAAACAAAGGGTCGACCATCACCCCCAAGTTTTTCACAAAATTCCGGCAGAAGGAGGACAGAGGACCAATAACACTGTCATGTCCTTGCAGGGGGTTATTGGGACCAAAACACCAAAATCTCAGTTTTATCCTTATTTGGGTTCAGGAAATTTGCTCTCATCCATGTCTGGACGCCACTGAGACAGTCCTGCAGTGTTTTTACTGCAGACTGACAGTCACTGGCCGTAACGGGTAAATAAACCTGGATGTCATCTGCAAAACAGTGAAAGCCAACTTTATGCTTTTTAAAAATAGAACCCAAAGGGAGCATATACAGAGCGAACAGGACAGGTGCTAGTATTGAACCCTGGGGAACACCATAATTGAGTGGAGACACAGAGGATGAGTATTGTCCCAGATTTACAGAGAAGCTTCGATCAGAGAGACAGGATGGGAACCGGCTGAGTGCTGTACCCATGTGTCTTCAGGCGGGACAGAAGGATGCTGTGATCCACAGTATCAAAAGCAGCAGAAAAGTCTAAAAGCAAAAGGACAGCAGATTTTCCTGCGTCAACAGTTAAAAGAAGGTCGTTAAAAACTTTTAAAAGGGCAGTTTCAGTGTTGTGTCGCAGTTTGAACCCTGATTGGAACTTTTCCCCAATTTTGTTTAAAGGGCCTGTATCATGCTTTTTTAGCTCGTCCAAACCTTATTATTGCCATTAACATGGTAATAGTTTATTTTTGGCGCTAAGGAAAAGTCATTTTGTGTTAAATAAAGGATTTTTGGAGGTTAATTCTGAAACCTGGAAGAGAAAACGCTCCGTTTCACTGAAAATCCCGCCTCTCCCCCTGTGGACTTTGACTGACCGCGTGCTTCAACCAATTCAACCAATCGGAGCTGCGTTAGCGTCTCTAAGGGTTAGCTTTAGCTCTTTAGCTTTAGCTTCGCTACACGCAAACACACGTCTTTTCCTGTTAGAAACTCACCAAGCGCAGACTCTTCAGACTCTTGCGCTTGCGTGATTGTTGCTTTCAAACGATGGTTAATGTTTGTCTTCGTAATCGGAGCTACAAAAAGCGGCAACGCTGAATGCTGAGGACCTGCGTGGGGGTGGGGGTGGGGGGGTGGGGTGGGAGAAGAGTGGTGGGGAGGAGTTCAACTTTTGTGACGTAGCTACTTAGGTTTGAAGAGTTTCAAACGAGCTGTTTTCTACCCGAAGGGAGGGGCTGCTGTAAAGAGCAGCAGACTGAAAAAGATTACTCAGACATGCATGGATGAAAGGAAATAACATTTTGGGGGTGGTTTTAAAGGGTAATTCAACTTTGGGGCATGCTAAAAACCCTAAAAAAGTGGATTTTGCATGTATAGGTCCTTTAAATCAAGGTAAGCCTGCAGCTGGTTATAGGCAACTTTCTCCAAAACTTTGGACACAAAGGGCAGCTTTGAGATGGGTCTAAAGTTAGACAACACATTTGTATCAGGTTCCATCTCTTTGATGAGTGGCTGTATAACAGCATGTTTCAGTGAAGAGGGATAACATCCAGACATTAAAGAGACATTCACCATTTGCACAATGCATGGACCAATACAATCAAAAACATCCCTAAACAAGCGACTTGGGGACAATGTCCAGAGGACATGAAGAGGGTTTCAACTGCTGAACTATTTTAGTCAGTTCAGTTAGAGACACAGGTTCAAAACAGTCAAAACTGGAATGACAAACTGATGGAGCCGGTGGGTCGTCTACGGACGAAGAAGACAATCTGAGAGCAGAAATTTTGTTTCTGAAAAATGACAGGAAATTTTCACGAAGGGTTTCTGAGGGCGCATGAATAATTTTATCACACGGATTTACAAAAGATTTCAGCGTGTTGAAAAGCAACTGAGGTTTGTGATAATTTGTGGACACCAGGTTTGACAGAAAAGTACCTTTTGCAGCTGTAACTGCTCTCTGATGCTCCATGAGCCTATCCTTTAGTATTTGCATGGAGATTTGGAGACGGTCCTTTTTCCACTGCCGTTCAGTGCGCCTACAGCGCGTCTGAGGTTATGCGTCACTTCATTTATTCAGGGTTGCGCATTTCGCTTATGGCGCTTTAGCCTAAAAGGAGCTACTGCATCTAAAACGTTTGTGCGAGTGCTATTAAAATATGAAAGAAGTTCATCTAAGGAGAGATTTTGAAAATCAACGTGATACATTTCGCTGAAAGTGCCGGAAAATGAGGAGGCTGTCTGGGAATTGATTGTGCGCACCCGACGAGCCGGAGCGCGCGGAATGACCATGCACTGAGACAGCATTACTGCAAATAGTATCGCAAAGTGATCCAAAATGTGCGTTTCACAAATATCACTCATGCTTACATTAAAGGTATAATGGATGATGTTTTAGCCAATGAATGGCGTGATGATAGCGTCAACTATTGGTCCTCCGACATGTCAATCACGCTGAAGAAATGCTTGTGTCACGCCTTCAAGCGCCCTCGTAGGAGCAGCAGAGCAGGTAGAATGGTCTGGCGCATGTGCGTTTTCAAAAAGCGAGTAACAGACGTTTGGCTTCGACTTTTTCGAGAAAATCGTCCGTTATACCTTTAAGACCATGGGACAGCATCAGGTCCAGGGTGTGCCCTTTGTCATGTGCAGAACCAGACACCGACTGTGTCAAGTTAAAAGAATCAATCAGATTTAAAATTATTTGGCCAGAGGTCTGGATTCACAACAGACATGAATATTAAAATCCCCAACGATTAAAAACTGATCAAAGTTCAGGGACAAGCCTGATAGAAAGTCTGTAAAGTCCTGAATAAAATCTTTGTTAAACTTTGGAGGGCGATACACCAATGTACACATGACTGGAGTATCAACGTTTATCACAAATGTCTGAAGCTCAAAGCTGGAAAATTAATCTGCCGGTACCTGCCGACAGGTGTAGCTGGATCTGTACACGGTTGCCAGTCCTCCACCTCTACCCGTGGTCCAGGGTGACTTAAGATAAAAGCAGTCAGGAGGTAACAGCTCGGAGAACGGGGTGGACTCACCAACATGCAGCCATGTCTCCGTGAGCAACATAAAATCCAGCTTCCGCGACGTGAAGAGATCAATCAGAATAAATGTTTTGTTGGCTAGCGATCTAGCATTCAGCAGGCCCATGCGCAGAGTCACATCCTCGCAGGCCCGTGGAGAGGTTCGGCTCAGCGGCCGGAGTGATCAAAAATCCATGGCGCGGTGCTTGGCGAGGCGCTTGTGCAGCGGCGCTGCTAGCGGCAGGTGCCGGAGGCCGGAGTCCAGGCGCACGGGAGCCACGGGCTGAATCCACCGCTATCCATGCGCTCCTTGGAGCGAGGGGCATCCAGGCGTACAGAAGAGAGGGGTAATCCCCGAATTAGATCTCCAGCATGCCTTGATTCTCATGAAAACATCTCTGCATTTTCCGCGCTTTCTGGTCCTCTTCTTCCGCGTTGGGACAGGTGAGCGCAGCAGGTAAGCTGGTACTGAGGCCAGGTGAGGAGGAAGTTTGGATGTTTGATCCTCAAAATTGCGGCTTAGCCAGACCCAGTAGGATCGGTTCAGATCAATGAGTGCCTGGCGATTATACACTGGCAAACCAGAGATATCCTGCCACAAAACACAAAACAATGCAGCAACAAGCAGCAGTTTAAGCAGAGCGGGTAGACGGCTGCCGCTACACAGTGGTGCCATCTCGCCACGCCTCAGCTAAAGTTAACTGGGCGAAGTGTGAGCGGCTTCTTCTGGAGCAGTGGACAAACTGACCGCAGCCAGTATTTCCTGCTGGGCTGCAGTGGAGCACTACTGGCATGTGTCTAGAAACCAGTGACCGACAAAAAATAACAGAGGGTTTGGCAGGGAGAGTCGGTGCCTGATTGTCTGGAAGGACCTGGGTCCAGCCACAGCTGTCTTACAGGGCGAGGACTTTAGTTGCTAACACCCTGGCTGTGTCCATGCTGTGGCACCAGTTCTGGTGAAGGACGTACTAAGAAGACTGGTGGATTTTTTTCTGGGGTGGAGCTCACTAGACCAGGGCCCCTATGCTGTACCTTCCACTGTGTGTGTGTGTGTGTGTGTGTGTGGGGGGGGGGGGGGGTGCAAGGATTGGTTAACCTTAGCAGTAGACTGCAAGCACTCCAGCTTCAGACTGCAAAACCATACCTGTACCACCCGGAGCAGCCTTGGACGGGAACGGCATCCATGCTGTTTGTGAAAAAAAAAAAAAAAAAAAAAACTTCCACGACAGCACACACTTTTTCCTGTTGAACCTGACTAGTGTTGATCTCTCACACACATCAGTCTTCTACCAGTCTGTCCTCAATGCCTGGAGAATGGTCTTTGCAGTCCGAAGAGACTCCTTCCAGGTGTTTGGCAGCATTGGAGAGGAGTCACTGTTCCACAACCCCATGAGCCAGACCAGGCTACTCTGCTCCACCGCCATGGAACGGGTTTTAACATCAGTTGGTCTGATCAAGTTGGGAGACCTGAGGACGTCTGGACAGTGGAAGACTGCAGGAAGACTGAGTCATGACATGGGACTCTGGTGGAGAAGCTGCTGGACCAGGTGGAGGCAGCTCTCCCTGGCCCTCTCCAGGAGGTTCTCGGGAGGGACCCCCAGGGGGACCATCCACCTACAATCAGTGTCTTTCCACAGCTGTCACAGAACAGGAAACAGACTTGTCTCGTATTCAACACCCAAGCTACTGGACCTCTTCAAAGCAAGGAAGAAGTCTGTCCATGGTCACTGCCAGAGGCTGAGCTTCTCCTTGTTTTGCTGCAGCAGTGGTTGGCCCGGTTACACCACGTTGTCCACTACAGCCTGCTCATCTTTGGAACAAAATACTCTGTACGCCATCGAGGAAAGATCAGTCTGCTTAACGTCCTGTTGGGTCCGGCACAAATGGGCATTTGGCTAACTCACCTAACAGAATCTAAGGTGCAGGATAATTACAGATATTCAAAGGCCTGGTGGCTGCTCGGCTCAGAGTGGAGTTCACTTTCTGCCAGATGGTGGTGGTGTCAAATGGGCATATTCTTCAGTTTAGAAGGTATCATTTGTCTCGTGTGTTTTTGCTGTGTTTGTGCGCAGGTTGGCTTTTTTTTTTTTGGTCTTTCACTTCTAATCACGACTCCCTTTGGAACCGCAATCTGAATTGATGTATCTTTTTTTTTTTTTTTTAACCCCCCCCTTCCCCACAATTTCTGTCTGAGTTCCTTTAACTCTGTTTTCCTTTTCAAGACGGAGCGCCTGCAAGTAGCTGCCTGGGTGTCTTCAAATCCCATTCATGTCGTTGTAACTTGTAACTTGTAACTTCTGTAACTTGTTGCAATGACAAATAAATCATTTCATTCCAATAATATAATAGTGAGTTAAAAATGTTGGATTTTGAAATAAGTTTGACTGAAAGAAACACTGGCTTTGTCGACACTAGACTAGGAAATTATACAATATTGATTGGGTTAAATAGAATTGCATTAGTAAATAGAGAGGAAATAGTTTTCATTGACTAAAACTGGGATAAATCATTGGTTTTTGTTGACTCAAACTAGACTAAAATAGTCATGGGTTATTCTGACTAAAATAAGACTACATTTCTCAGACTTTTAATCGACTAAAACTTGACTAGAAGAGTTTGAACATGACTAAAACTAACAAAAACTGAAAAGACAGTTTGCCACAAAGACTAGACTCAAACTAAAATCAAACCAGGATGGCAAAATCAATAGTAATTCTACCTGCTGTGACTGCAGAGATTGATGGACTGATGGAATGTTTGAAACTAAGGAGGGAGTCTTTGATCAAGTCTGACCGACAAATGGGAATTGATTTTCTAACTTGTGAATGTGACAATGATTTTGGAAATGTAAAAAGAATATTGAAATGTGAATAAAGGCTGTTTGAAAAAAAAAAACAAAAAAAAAAACCACTGTCTCTCCCTCTTTCTGTCTCTCTGTCCTCTCTCTCTCTGGTAAATATAAATGTCTCTGTCTTTTGTCTTTCCAGCTCTTGAATATCATAATCTCAACACATCGACAGCGACCAAAATCTACTGGGTGAAAACAGGTGAGAACTCCTCTCTGCCCTGTTCACCCCCTGCTGTGTGTGTGTGTGTGTGTGTGTGTGTGTGTGTGTGTGTGTGTGTGTTAGGGTTGCCAACTGTCCCGTCTTAGCCAGGACATATTTGAGCCAAAAGTGGCGTGTCCCGTACAGGACGTTGTTTGTCCCAGCCGCACGAGTTAAGGCAAGACGCATGTTTTTTTTTCTCTCTCTGTGTTCTGAAGGCTGTATGGCATGGCATGTAATTCGAGGGCCCAGCCACTAGGGGCGCTAAAACTAGAGCAGTAGCGCACCAAGCAGAGTGAAGAAGAAACTCACAGTAGCTGCTCCCTTTGGGTCAGAAGAAGAAGATGGTGTAAGGCTATGTGGAGTTTGATCTGGTGTTTCTGTCTGTTAGTTCAAGTTCAAGTTTCTATTTTTATCTCTTGATCTGCCGCTTGTGCGTCCAGAGACATGTCAGTTTGTGCCGTTTCCATATCAGATATATCATGTTTAGTTCATTGATGTGTGTCTGCTGCTGCAGACTGTGGAGTGTTTTCAGTTTAGAAACGGAACCTTGTTGGTTTTTTTGTTCAGAAGGTTTTTTAGTTTTGATTTTGCACTTATTGAGTTGAAAATAAAAAAAAGAACATGTTAAAATCCAGACGAGACAGCAGCTGTTTGATGTTACTTTGCACATTTAGCAATAAATATAGAATAGAAGACTTTATTAATCTCACAGTGGAGAAATGTACAGGTGTACAGGCTCATAGAACCCACAGCAGGATGCAAAAGTAATGAATGGTGCAATAATTAACAAGTAACAGTGCAAATCATACTAGGATTGATAATAGAAGTTAAAGACAATGAAGATCTAATTGTATGTACAACATGAATCTTAAAAATATAACAGGGAATATATAATATATACAATATATACAATGCAATATGCAATATACGATGAAACATATAACTATACAGTACGATATATAATATGAACAATATGCTTTAGCGGAGTGAATGGATGATAAAGTGTCGCTGAATTTCTTTAGGGGGGGTGCAGGATATTATAATGTCCAGGATTATTGCTCATATTCTACACAGTAGAAGTGTCCAGCCTGACAGCGGTGGGGATGAGAGGCCTGTGGCAGCTCCTTCCTGCTCTGAGGGTCTCAGTCTCCTCTGAAGGAGCTGCTGAGCTGCTCTACGTCCGGTCAGTGGCTGAGAGCTGCTGTCCATCATGATGATGCTGGAATGATAACTGTCTCACTGTGGGCCTCAAACACAAACTGATCAAGCTGATCATGAGTTATTACAATCTTGCTACTGTAGGTGTGATGCAGTAGCCTCATGTGTTTTTATAGTCTGTAGTAGGTATAACTGTGGCAAAATGCTGTTATATATGTGTTTTGACCCCCCCAAAACCCAGTTTTTTTCAGCTGCCCACGAGAGGCGTTCCTTATTTCAATCTCTGGGAGTTGGCAACCCTAATGTGTGTGTGTGTGTGTGTGTGTGTGTGTGTGTGTGTGCGTGCGTGTGTGTGTGTTTGTTGCTCTGACTTCTCGTCTTTCACCTCTTCCCTGCTGGAGCCCTGTGTTTCTTTTCTCACCTCAGTCTTTTCCTGTCCGTCCTGGCAGTTATCCAGGATGTAGACGCCTCCTCCCTGGAAGCTAACTACCAAAGCTTTGCCAGCCTGATGGAGCAGCGCCTGGCCGAGCTGTTCCTGGTGGCAGGCAGGCAGACCCCTCGTATAGCCAGGTCTCGTCGGGCCACCACTGTAGGGGGCTACACTGTACAGGTCAGTGCAAGTTGGCGTTGCATTTAGTTCTGTTCTTCTTTTCTTCAACTTCTAATTTTCGCAGTAATTGTTATCCTGAAGTGTCTTCTCTGATTGCCATTATTGCAGCTCACGCTGGACTCAATCAAAGCACCCAGCTTATTCTGATCGACTTTTTGACTTTTGACTTTTTTATTTTTTCACACATCATAACATAAACTACAGTACATGCTGCATAGAGATATCAGAGTAATTTGATGCATGAAGGGGTCACCCCAAAAAAGCTATTTAAAGCTTATGATAGGGGGCCCGGGTGCCCACACATAACAAATAACTGAAACAAACGACTCGAACAAACAACAACAAACAATCCCAGTGTCATGATAACAGTAGATCATTCTATATGGTCATTGTACAATAACAGATGCATATGTCAATAGGTGGAACGAGATACAAGCACCAGTTATAATTATGTTTTTTAGTACAGTCAAGAAATTAAATATACATTGATGGGAGTTGTATTTTTAATCTTTTTTTGAAGGTGGAAATGGAATGTGACAATTTTAGTTTCTCGTCGAGCTCATTCCAATCTGTGGTCCTCTGGACACGATACTAAAGCTGGTACATTTTAGTCTTCATTTTTTTCCGGTAATTGTATTGATGTTCCTAGTAATATATTTGTGTACTGGATGAAAGATTGGAATGAGGTTGCATAGTTTATGATTTAGTTTATGAACAGTTTGGTACATGACACAAGCATTCTGGAAGCAGTTCTGTTCAGCAAGCCTCAGAAGTTTATAGCGATAGAAAAGTATTCTTGTCGGTGCATTAAACTCAGCCCATGATAAAGCTTGTATAATTTTCTTTGAAGTATCTCAAGTTTTTGTAAATAAGTTGGAAATGTATTACACCATATAATGTTACAATATTGTAGATGGGGCTCAAACAAGGTCTTGTATAGGGTGAGAAGTGCAGATCGTGGTAGAAAATGTCTCAACTTAAAAAATAAAGCAGCACATTTAGACAATGTTTTTGTAAGGTCCTCAATGTGACATTTAAAATTAAGAAATTCATCGATTAGAATCCCCAGGAATTTTGTAAAGCCAACTCGTAGGATATTCTGTCCATTAATTTGTAGATATATTTGCTTAATGTCTGCTTTTTTATTGGAGCGGAAAACAATATAGTTTGTTTTACTGACGTTAAGTCAAGCTTATTGCATCTGGACCAGGTGTCAGTTTTCTTTAACTCTCTGTTTATGATTTGCTCCAGCATGTTTGGGTTATTATGAGAGAAAAACAAGTTTGTGTCGTCTGCAAATAATACTTTATGTGGTACAGGTAAAGAGTTAACAAAGTCATTTATATATAAGACAAAGAGAAGCGGCCCTAAAATGTAACCCTGAGGAACCCCGTGATTGATGAATTTACACAATGAAGTTTGGTTATTTACATAAACATATTGTTGTCTTCCATATAAATAGCTACAAAACCAGTCTAGTGCTCGGCCTCTAATGCCATAGTGATCTAATTTCTTGATTAAGATATTAATCTTGATGGTATCGAATGCTTTCGATAGGTCCAGGAAGATGCCAATACCGTAGTCACCTTTATCTATCGCATCATTTATTTTATCAGTTAGATCCAATACAGCCATGTATGTTGTATTTTTCTTTCTGAATCCATACTGAGATGGAACTATAACATTTAGCTTATCTAGGTAGCTGTTAAGTCTGTTGTATACTACTCTTTCCATAACTTTGGAAAGAGTGGGCAGGATGGAAATTGGACAGTAGTTGCTGAGATCATTCTTATCACCAGATTTAAAAACTGGTGTAACTTGTGCAATTTTTGCCACTTGTGGCACTACTCCAGAAAGTAGTGACAAGTTTATGCAGTAGGTAAGAGGTGCAGTAATTATATTGGCTATGCCTTTAAGAATTTTACTGGAGATTTCATCAGTTCCAGCTGAATTTGAATATTCATTGATAATAATTTTATAGACTTCGTCACAGTTAGTTGGCTTCAGAAAGAAAGAGTTCAGGTAGTTGCCTGATAAGTAGTCTTCAGGGGAGGCATTTGAGGTTGACCCGATGTACTAGATAGTTTTCCTTCAATGGAGACAAAGTAATCATTAAATTTATCAGCAAGACTGACATTACCAGTGATATTACTTATGGTGCGTTCACACCGGACGCGTCGCAAGGGTCGTGAGCGGCGCTTTTCTATGCAAAGTCTATAGTGGACGAGCGTCGTGGAGCGGCGGGCGGCGGGGCGGCGCATCAGGAGCGTCATGAGCGTCGCTTTTCGAGCGTTTCGAGCGTCGACGCCCACGACGCTCGTCCCCGGCGTCAGGAGCGTCATGAGCGTCGCTTTTCGAGCGTTTCGACCGTCGACGCCCACGACGCTCGTCCCCGGCGTCAGGAGCGTCGTGAGCGTCGCTTTTTGAGAGTTGGGAAAACTGAACTTTCGACACGCTGCCGCTGAGCGTCAACCAATCAGAGACGATCCCTCCGGTGCTACGTCACTACGAGTGATCCGAGCACCGATGCGGGCCGGCCAGTGTTGCTAACTTGACGACTTTCTCGCTAAATCTGGCGACTTTCCAAAGCCTCTTGGCGACGTTTTTTTGTCAAAAGCAACTAGCGACAAATCTAGCAACCTTCTCCGGTGCTCTGGAGACGTGACAGGACGTCTCGCTGCTGTCGTCAATGAGCAGCGGGTGCTGCGTGAGCCCCTCCCCCGTCCCAAAGCGCTCACAGCGGTCAGTCTCAGCAGCGCCCCCTGCTGCAGGCAGAGCAGAGAGGAGCAGACCAGCCAATAGCCACTTTTCCGACGATGACGCGGTCTAGCTTTATTTAACAAATAAAGCCAAGCCGCTCTCCTGATGCGATCCGCCATAGCTGGAAACAGAAATCAGCCTCCAGCGCGCAAATTAACTGACGTGCATCAAGAGCGTCGCGAGCGTCGCGAGCTTTGTGACCACCTGGTGTCAAGCGTCGTGTTTGAAGCGTCACAAGCGTCAGCTTCGAGGCGTAGCGAGCGTCGACGACGCCCGCGACGCGTCCGGTGTGAACGCACCATTAGGGTGTTATCGTTGTCAGGGAGCACGGGGGTCTTTTGGCCCCTGTTCAAAATTTTGTTTAGTTCACTCCAAGATTTCTTAGTCTCCCTGTGATGTATTTTTAATTTCTGCATAATAATTACTCTTGCTCTTTCTAATAATATGTGTAAGTTTATTCCTATGATTAATGTATTCATTTTTGTTATTTATATTTGGATCTTTTAAATAACGTTTATATAATTTTTATTTATTTTTTTATTTTTTATTTTTTTGCTTAATAGATTTTAATATGCCCTTAGTGAGCCATGGACTAGGAATAGTTTTACTGCATGTGATAGTCTTTTCGGGAATGATCCTTTGGATTGAATCTATAATTTCTTTGGTTAGAATGTCAAATGCAGTATCAGTATCACTACAATTGTAGATTCTCTACCATGCCTTAACCTGCAAGTCCTCACTTTGATCAGTTCTTATCTTCGCTGCAGTTTTGGCTGTAGGGGGGAACTATTCTGTTTTCAGTCACCCTGCAGATGTTTGTTTAGCTGGTAGCATCTCTCCTCAGCATAGAATGCAATAAAACATGGTCAAGGCTGTGTTTCCACTCCTCCAGATGGTGAGCATGCGTCGACTTCCTGGTCCCAAGAACCCAGCAGAGATCACGTACTACGCACAGCTGAACGGTTCCCCTATCACTGGGACCACCGCCGCCAAGACCCTCAGCAGCCTGGACTCTCAGACCATGGCCCTGACACTCGGATACTTTGTACAAGTTCAGGCTGAACGTAAGCTCATTATTTGATGGAGGGATGGACGCTAGGAGGATGGATGAATGCATGGAGTTATGAATGGATGGGTAGATCTTTATTGTAATTTCAAAATATGTTTCTTTTCTTTTAATATTTCATTTTTTTCTTCAAACAGGTAAACAGATACACACTCCAAACATCTTACCAAAGATCTTACTCCACAACCCCCCCCACCCAAAAAAAAAGCAAAAAAGAAAAGGAAAACAGCACTGAGGATAGCATTTCCTCATCAAGCTGATTAAATGACAGATTCACCAGTGTATTAAAGGGCAACTCCGGTTTTTTGACATCTGGACCTTATTTCTAGGTGTGTCATGCTCATATACTCACTCAGACAAACATTGTGTAGCATGGAGTCCTTCAGAAGTTATTTAAATGCAACCGATTTAGCCACACTTAGCGGGGCCACGGCAGGGGAGCTTCAGCGCGGGACATCATCTCTGCAAAATCGCTCATTTCGGATATAATTTTTCATCCATTGCCAGTGTTATCATAAAGTCAGCTCGTCTACCGTCTTCAGGTGGGTCAGCTGACAGTTTTCACTAACTTAGCCACAGTTAGCTCTGATGGGAACGTTGGAGCTCCTCTCCCCAGCAGAGAGGCACTTTGAGTCGGCCTCGGCTGTCACGGCGCCTGGGTGCCTGACTTCCAGGGGCCGAGTTGGGCCGATTGGGTAAACGGCCCGGAGCTGCTCCACGGAGGCTGACGGAGGAGCTCCGGGTCTCTGCTCCCAGGCGGAGTCGCGCTCTGCGGCCGGCACGGAGCGCACGGGGACCCGCCGCATAACCACGGAGGTGGAGAGGAGCTCCAACGTTCCCATCCGAGCTAATTGTGGCTAAGTTAGCGAAAACTGTCAGCTGACCCACCTGAAGACGGTAGTCGAGCTGACTTTATGATAACACTGGCGATGGATGAAGAAATATAGCTGAAATTAGCGATTTTGCAGAGATGATGTCCCGCGCTGAAGCTCCCTTGCCGTGGCCCCCGCTCAATCGGTTGGATCTAAATAACTTCTGGACTCCGAGCTGCACCATGTTTGTCTGAGTGAGTGTATGAGCATGACACACCTAGAAATAAGATCCAGGTGTCAAAAAACCGGAGTTGCCCTTTGTCAGTAGAATTACAGTCAGGTCTCCCAACATTATCTGCTGAAGGATTCCAAGTCAGGGCCTACAAAGTAGCCTACAAGTTACTGTTACATTTTGGGCTGTGATCAGATCAGAAGTCTCGGTTCAGTTCTGGGAGTGGTGAGTAAAGGCGGCATGCGGATTGGTTGAAGTGGTGGTGCTTTTTTTTTATAATTGTGCAAATAGACAAAGCAATAACAAAGGAGGAAAACAACAAATCGTTGATAATGTTAGAAAAGAAATGAACGTTCAAACAGAAAATAACCTACGTACACCATGCATAGCTCAGACAATGCAGCGCATCATCGTCTGCCAGAAAGCACACCAATATTGACCCGTGTGTCGGGTGGGAGGAGCCACCAGTCCAGCTCCCACTCTGAGTGTCCAGAGGGAAATCCAGGTTGAGGAAGGGGTGTATTGATTGAGAGGTGGCCAGTGAATGAGCTGTGGGGGAAGAACGAAGGGCAGCTGCTGACCGGGGCAGAGCAGAGCAGGATCCACTCCTGGCCTGTTTTCCCAAGTGTTCTTCAGGCTTTCGTGCTTGGCTAGGCCACCTGGCCTGCATCAGAACCGGTCCAGTGAGTACGTGTGTACACTTATAAAAACACTAGTACTGAATAACATATTGTTATAAATACAAACAGAATCACATATTGTACCATATATATTAGAGCTAGGCAACGATTAAATTTCTTAATTGCGATTAAATGCACCCCAATCCTGGAGTTAATCGCGATTGAAATGGCTCATTTGAAGTCTGCCGAGGCCATTCAAAATGTGTGTGTTACATAAATAATGACCAAAAGTAAGTCCTCAAGAACGAGTTTCTGTTCATTCAATTAGACATAATCAGCAGGCATCACAGCGAACCGACAGGTAATGTGACACAGTTCTGTGTTCATGTGTTATAAACCAGGCCACAGCCACGTCCTGAACAGATGGAAGATGGAAGTTTGTTCAGAACGCACGCTTCATTCTATCTCTGACAGAGAAGACAGGATGAATTCAGTCACGCCGCATTCTGCCTCATACTGACCTTTATGAAGCCAGATTGTGTGTTGAAGGGAAATGTACTTTATTATGTGTGTTTTTAGCACCTGAAGAAGGCCCAGCGGGACAAAACGGTGCACCGGCAAGACACATGATTTAAGTTTCATTTTCATTTTTTTCACATTTGTGCTCGTTATTTCAGTTTGTGCCTTATACCAGCCTTTTCCTCGTGATTTTTCTGATAATTCGGCAGAGTTCAATATGGCAAATAATGAGGAATGGACCGTGTTTCACCGGCAAAAGCGCGAGTGTGTTTTTGACGCTCAGCTGGACGCGCTGTGGGACTGGGGCGGACAGGTTGGGCTTGTTCGCCCCCCACAGCGTTATTCAGCCAGGCTGGGACGGCATACATCCACACTGAAATATATCAAAGTGAATTCATAACTTGCATCCAACTCTGAAAGCAGACATTAACGGCGACATTTTCTTTTCTCGCGCGATAAAACTCTGAATGCTAAGCATGTGGCAGCAGCGGCCAAAACGCAAGCCTTGCATCCAGCTAGAGTGGAAGAGGACGTCACTCTGACTACTTCAAGGACCCTCGCCCTGCCCAACATAAGTTGCACTAATCAATGTGTATTGGTTTATTTGTCTTGGTTAAATTCCTCCTTCCTTGCTACAGAAATGAACAATATTTTGTTGCTTAAGCTCATGTATCACTATATTGATTCACTATACCAAAACCCATTAGAAAAAGAAAGGTTCTCACTGATCTTGGGTCAAATATCGATATGCAATTAATTGAGATTAATTCATTACAAAGGCCCTAATTAATTAGATGAATTCTTTTAATTGAGTCCCACCCCTAATATATATATATATATATTTATATTATAAAAATCCAATTTGAATAAATAATATAAATATAATCAGTCTTCAAGTATCAAACAATCAAAGTGCATGACAGCTCCAGTCATCAACTAGGCTGTAAATGAGAAAACACCTACCTCATATATGAAACCAGCTTAAAGTGCATTGGTCATATTTACAGTCAGGTCATTCAGTCAGACAGGTGAACAATTGTCCCATAAATAAATAACAGTGGTTCAATTAACACTGACATATCCGGAACACAGGCAGCACGACTGAATGAATGAATCTAGCTTTGAATGAATGGATGCTAATGCTAACGTTAACGCGACTCACCAATTTCAAGCAGTTTATTCTCTGTATGGCTCCGCTACAGATGGCCGATGGACCTGAGAGTCACCTCCTATAGTCCTCATTCATAGCATTTAGTTTCAGCTCACATTACATTTTTCCTCTTCTCCAGAGATATTTCAAAAGTGACACACGCTAATATATTGTTAGCAGCTGCTGACATCCTTTCCACTACCTTAAAGTCCAGATTTCTGTCAATGAACAAAGCCACCCCACCTCCACTCTTCTGTCTGTTTCTGTGAACCATATCAAACTTTCAATCACTAAATCACTGCCCTGATCAATGTTTAACCACGTTTCATTATTTAACTTTGTTTCTGAAATTGCAATAATGTTAAATGACGTTTTAACTAACCTAAAAAGAGTTTTCTTTTCAAAGTTGTCATTAAGGCCTCTGCTGTTGAGGTGAATTATTGACAAACTGTTCACTGCATTGATGGTGTTGTTGAATTGATCCTGAGTATAATAATTATAGTTTTCTTTTATATAAGAAAAGAAATTACCATAGTATCTGAGTTAAAATAATTTCTTTTGGTCTGTGGATGGTTTTCAGAGTATTGAAATGTTTGAAGCCGTGGATCATGGTGTCTTGTAAGTTTTTGTGCAGGATTATTTTGTTCAGTGATTGTAACTGGGGTCTCAGATGAAGTGGAGAGTGTTTTCATACCTAATATCTCAGTGAACATTTTTTTGGCCTGCTGCTGCCAGGGTCCACAATGGGCTCACCCTGTCTGAGCTATGCGATGTCTCTCTGCTCTGGCCGCTAGGGCTGTAACGATACACTTATTTGCCGATACAATATGATACACGATGTTCAGCTCACGATACAATATCTATCATGATTTTCGGCCATCGATATGATTCAATACGATTTGAAAAACTAACATCATTTTCTACAATATTTTCAGGGGAAAATGTGATTTTGGTGACATCTAGTGACTGTTCCATTGACTGGGACTGATTTAACCGAACTGAAAAATAAATGCATCAAATACACAATGTTTGGCTCTGACTAGGCAGAGACAGAGTCTACAGCTTGCAAATGCTGGACAAAATGAATCAAAGGCATGGTGAGAAAATTAGTTTTTTTTTAATTGAAACAGTGCAAACTCTAACTTACAAGCCTTTGAGAAGTAAAAAAAAGTGGAACAGCATTGCAATGCACAGTTTCTTTTGTAACTGTCCGCCTGTCACTTCCAAAGCGATCTTGCCACTACGCTTAAAGAGGTCACGGGCGGAAAACACCAATCAGCAGGGGTGATTAACAGGCAGATGAAAAACTTAAGATTGGGAAAAAAACAATCTAGGATATTATATGTCAAACTGAAAGATTTATGGCCCCCAATAAACCCCTCCCCTTGCCATTTGTCCACCATTTGTCCACCGTTTGTCCACCGTGCATTTGTCCCCCCCCAAAACTTCCTTCCTTCTGAGGCCTTTTGAAGTTTTTATGATGGGTTAGGTGTTGAGGAGATGAGTAGGAGCAAGACGGATTACAGTCCGGTCGGCACCAATCCAAGTCGGCCCTGGCCAACTCGGCCCGCCCCCGGATACAGTCAAGTCGGCATCAAAGCCAAGTCGGCCTCGCGGGGGGGGGGGGGGGGGGGGGGGGGGGCTCTCTCAAGTGGCCGAGTTGGTCGGTGCCGACTTGACTGTAAGCTGCTTACCAACTCAGCCAAAAGCCTCTTTTTTTTTTTTTTAATCACGATGCGGCTGTGGTGCGACGATTTGCACAGTTTTTTTTTTTTTCGTGCCGGCTGCGCCACTTCGCACGTAGCAGGCGGAGACTGGAGAACAAACTGTGTGATTATGGTGAATGACAAGTTAGAGGTGGAGAATGGACCTGGAGCTTCATGTTTGACGTCTTGTTTGAACGAGTAGCTTAGCTACGAGCGCGGCAGCGCGAGGCGGCTGTCTGGTCACGTGACCAGATGGGAGCGTATCTATGTTCCCCGGGTCCTATGTTCCCGGACCGGGGAACAGAGGATCTTTTTTCCACATAAGGGTCGTATGTTCCCCGCTTTTCTCCAAAAGGGTCGTATGTTCCCCGCTTTGTATGGACCGGGGAACATAGAACCCTTTTTCTAAATAAGGGTCCTGTGCTCCCCGCCGTGCACTGAAAGTGTCTGCTTGTACAGCGCAGAACCTGCAGTGGCGCATGAAGCGCTCACGCGTCACCTCCAGGTAGAGAGAATTACTGTAGGCTACTGTCAGCTTACAACTAAATGATAATATAAATGGTGTGAAAAATAAATAAACTAATGTAATAAATCTCAACACAACAGCGAACACAGCAGTTGACAGCAGGAGCACTGCAGCGTCTCCAGAGGGGCCAGTTACAGATTCAGGTAAAATATTATATTCTCCAAAGCACAGCAAACCATGTATTTTTCGTTTCCAAAAAATAATTTTAGAACAAATATATTTTCTGAATAAATACCTTTGTCCTGTGGAGCCTGCAGTCCCAGAATCAAATGAGCAGGGTGAGGACGGACCGTGTGGGAAGGTGTCCGTCCTGGTGCAGCCGGGGAGACTTATTTTGCTAATTTTATTATGTTCTTGATTATTATTGATGGTTAATAATACAACTATTTTTTGTGTGTTGGCGTGTGTGTGCGTGTTTATCAGGGAAATGAGTGCGCGGAGTGTGAGTGAGAGGTGACGCTGCTGAAATGCTCACCGTAAAAATTAAATACATTTTAAAACCTGATTTGAGGCATTAATAAAGCAGACATGAGGCATTAAAATTTAGCTGATACTCTGGGCTTAATATTTTGTTTATTTATCTTAATTTCTAATACATTAGATTACAGAAAAACAACCTGTTGTGCTCCGTATGCGCAAAAAACACTGCAAAATGTATGACGGTCTGGCTGAGCGCTGTGGCCTTTGGAGGGGGGGGAAGAATACTGGCAGTTCTAGTGTTCATCATTATTTCCCTCTATTCCTATACTGACGTTCATCTCCACTGTAGGAATCAGCGGAGAGCTCATCCCTCAGGTCATTCATATTCATTTCGGCTTTCTCCGTCAGCGTGACCCCCCCCCCCCCCCCCCCCCCCCCCCCCCCCCCCCCCCCCCCACCCCCCCCCCCCCCCCCCCTCTGCAGCAGCAGACTGTGAGGACTGTGATGAGCCTGTCAGAAAAATGAAGTTCTACAGTACGGAGGAGGGAAACAGTGAAATGTCTTAGAATCTGACCGCTGCATTTGATAATTCATGTGTGTTTTTTCTGTTTTGTTTGTTTTTTTTTTCTTTTGAGCGGATAGTGTGACAAACACAAGCTGCTTATTTAAATCAATAAATATCTTAAATCATTATTTTTGTCCACAGATTGGATTTACACCAGAATAAAAACACGTTTAGCTGTGATTAGGAAAAGTTTCATTAAATGTCCGCTCTGCCCGCACTGAAGGCACAGACTCCTCCAATTTTTTTTATTTAAATTTTTATTAATTTTTTATCAAATATTTTATTATATTTCACTGTTGTTTACATCAACTCGGTTGGTGCAAATGCAAATCTGCGCTCTCGCTGCGGCAAAAAACAAACAACAAAAAAACCTACATCCGAGTGCATCGTCAAAAAACTGTGCAAATCGTAGCGCCGCAGCCGCATCGTGATTTAAAAGAAAAAGAGGCTTTTGGCCGGGTTGGTAAGCAGCTACAGTCAAGTCGGCACCGACCAACTCGGCCACTTGAGAGGCCCCCCCCCCCCCCCCCCCCCCCGCACGAGGCCGACTTGGCTTCGATGCCGACTTGACTGTATCCCGGAGGCGGTGCCGAGTTGTCCAGGGCCGACCTGGATTGGTGCCGACCTGACTGTATCCCGAGCAAGACAGACGGTTAGAGGGGGGTGAATTTATATTGTACTTAAAAATGGCAGAGAAGCGTGTCATGAAGAGGTTATATTACAAGCCGAGTCATCCCGGTAGTTTCGGCAGGGTAGAGCGGCTTCATAAAGCGGTTCAAGATGAGACGGGAAAGAAAGTCAGGGTGGAAGATGTGAAAGACTTTTTATCATCTCAAGACTCCTAAACTCTGCATAAACCGGCTAGGGTACATTTTCCAAGGAACAGAGTTTTTGTTACAAGACCTCTAAAACAATTTCAGGCAGAACTTTGTGATATGTGAGCATTAGCTGACGAAAATGATGGGTATAGTTATTTACTCACGGTCATTGATGTTAGCGTACGTGCGAGCTTTGAGAAAGAAGACCGCGGCTGAGGTGGTGTCTGCCTTTGAATCCGTCTTTCGCGAGAGCCAGACGCCTGAAAAACTACAGACTGATGCGGGAAGAGAATTTTTCAACAAAAGTTTTGAGATTCTGATGAGGAAATACAACATCATACATTTTGCCACAGCCAGTGATCTAAAAGCCTGCGTGGTTGAAAGATTTAACCGAATGTTAAAGACCAGAATTTTACTGCTAAGAACACGCGTCGATACGTGGAAGTCCTGCCAGACTTAGTAAAAAGCTATAACAACACTCACCACAGCAGTGTAAAAACGCGCCCGGCTGATGTGACTAAGGGCCTTCGAGTGTTTCACAATCTGTACGGAACGCCTACACCACGAGACAAGAGAAAACAAAAAATAAAGGTAGGGTTTAAGGAGGGCGATGTTGTCAGAATATCCAAGTTGCGAGGGGCCTTCGATAAAAAATACGAACAGAGATTCACGAACAAAGTATTTACGGTGTCAGAATGCATTCCGCGTACTCCACCGGTATACAAACTCAAAGTTTATGACGGCGAAGTGATCGAAGGTTCATTCTATGAGCCGGAGCTGCAGAAAGTGAAAAAAGACTCATTAACATTTTTTTTTTCAATCATACAGTTTTCAAACAGTCTGTCAGATATTACATTTACTACAAACAGATACGTCTGGATGTCTGTAGCACTTTAGGTGGTTGTATGACCTTTCTAAAGCTCTCCAGAGGTGAACCTAAAAATTATGATCCAAACAAGAAACTCAGGTTTCATCTTAACATAGAAAGCAGATAATAAAAAGTGTTTCTATTTGTGACCTGAAGATAACCAAATTTGCTCCTAACTTGAAATTTTAAGTTACTGCTCTCAAAACTTTGAAACATGTAGTGTCCTTTGTGATAAGCATCGTGGAATTTTCTCAAAAGGAGGGAAGGTTTTTAAAAAGTGTATAAAATACAAAAAGTAGAAATGAATAATAAAATCATTCAAAGACAGAGTCTCATTCTAAAATATTCAAACTAAAGCCACACAAACTTAATCAGGAAGCGTAGACACAGCCTTCAATAAAATCAGAATATCAGGTTATCAATTTTTTACAAACTCAAATTCAATTTTCTGTATAAGAGACAACAATGATGTTGTCGATGTACGCCAAACAAAACCGAGTCAGCAGGTCATGTCAGCTCTGAAAGCTGCTGTCTCACAGCTGCAGCGTAGACGGTTGGACAGTCCGAAAAAAAAAAACCAAACAAACAACGTTCATCTTGTAAAGCGATATTGTTGGTCACAGAAGGTGAAACTAAACAAATCCAATGTATTCCTGTATACAGCAGAACACAAATACACAACTGTGTACCATTTCACTCTGGCTGGTATTGATACTAAAATAGCATTAACATCTGGTACAACCAGAGTTAAAGGAATGACGCTGACATTTATTTATTTATTTTTTTCCTCACATCCTGTGCAAATCTGCACTTCTTTGTTCATGGTTTCAAAAATGGGGTTTATCGGTGTGGTGTTTGGAGACAGACATGGCACTCCTCGTTTCAGCAATGTTTGAACCACTGGTCTGATCCCCAGTTCTTTTTCCATTGATAAGAGATACTGTTTAACACAAACAGGATATTTCGCATAGATAGTTGTTGCTTGATAAGGTTCCACAGCCAGCAATCCTACATGACTTGCAAATACAGATTTTCTTCCCCTTTCTAACAAATCCACAGAAACATTACAAAAGAACAAAATATGACAAGCCCTTGTAAGAGCAGCATTTATGTAAGAGCAAAGAAAGAAAAAAATAAAGTGCTTAGTTTAAGAAACAAATACAATCATCAGCTTTACATACCTTTTCCTGTAGCAATTTCTTTTCTGAACAGTCTCAACCAGCTGCACAAGAAACAGAATTTCAACTCAATATACATTTTCTCACTTTTTCTACTCTGACAGACAGTAATGTGCGCAGCTTTACACACTCCGTGCTGCAGTTTGCGCCGCTGTTTTAGGTGGCGTAAAGATTTGTTGTGCTTCCACCCTTGCCTGTATGTTGTTTATAGCACTCCCTACATATAACGTGACTCTGTTGCTCGTCTGATACTTTAAAACTGAACCATCTCTGAATTACTGAGCCTCAGTTTTTGTGTTTTACTGAATGGGATTTTTATTGGGGTCTTGTTTGGGACACACATGGCACTCCTTGTTTCAGCATTGATTGAACCACTGGTCTGATCACCATTTATTTTTCCTTTGATAAGGGATACTGTTTAACAAACAGGATATTTTGCATAGTAAATTGTTGCTTGATAAGGTTCCATACCCAGCAGTCCTACATGATCTGCGTGCTGCGTCCACAATTTAGATGGAACAGACGCTCAAACTGACGGAGGTTGTAACAACACATCCAGCTGAATGAACTTCTGCTTTCGTTGTATTTTGCAGGATTTTAATGAAAAAAACATGCGAAGTGTCCTCATCATACGACCAAACAATAACATTTTAGTTGCTATGTTCATCATCTGGTTGTCTGTGAAGAAACTGGTGACAAATGTCAAGCATTTTAGTCTCTGTCCCAATGATCATTTGTAACTGCACAGATGAATGGTTCAATGATGAATTAGTAGAAAGCCCACAAATATTGTTCATCTCTCCAGAGGGACTGATGTTATTATTAAAAGATGTGCACGAAAACATCCGCACGACGTGGAAAGACCAGAAAAACAAAGGGCTCACAAAGTCCTATCTATTTCCCCCAAGTTCTCCTAAGTTTGGGCGCACGACCCTGCAGGTGACAGACTGAGAGGCCGGCAGCATGGATTACTCACGCCCGGTACAATCCTCAAACCGCTGGTCGCCAAAGCCAAACGCGTCCCTTAATTAAAAACCCCAGTGGCCCAAGTCTGGCTTATTATAATGGCAGCACAGGAACACATTTCATCACCCCTGCTGGGTGAAACATGTCGGCGCCACCCGGTTTTTACACTTTGACAGCTTTTCTTTGCCTTAACACTTAACATTTGAGGGTATCCCTCTAGCCTCCCATAGATGGAACCTGTGGGAACAGCCGCCGTCACTGTCCAGAACGGTTTGTTTTGGGTCATGCCACAGCTTACTTGGCTCCTCAGGTGGCATTACCTTTTCCGGGTGGTGATGTTTGAGGTGCGCTCGTAAGTTGGTTGTATTTCCGGAGTATTTGACGTTTGTGTGACACAGCTTGCAAAATGCCAAACTTTTATCCAAGTCGACGCTTTCTGTCTTCTTTTTAAAACCGAAGTGCTCCCACACATCTGCTTTTAAACATGACGGCGTTGGAGTTATTTTCACTGCCATTTTTTTTTAACTTTCTTGCTCTTTCTTCTTCTGTGTATAGACAGAATATAGACGGCAACTTACTAGAAGTGCTCTACAGTGACACCAGTGGCTGGCTGACCTATGGCAAATGGACTACACTTATAGCGCTTTTTACCCTGCACTGACAGAGCCCAAAGCGCTTTACACTGCAATATCTCATTCACCCATTCACACTGTCTCTGGGGCTTCTTTGCACAGTCTTCACCTGGGGTCTGGTTTGGTGTGGTAGATCCCGGCCTCTATTGATCTTGTGTTCAGGGCCTGTTCTTGTGCAGCCATGATTAGTTCCTCTGTGCTGTCCTTCAGTCCAGCCTTTTCCAGCCACTGGTATGTTTTTCCAATGTCAGCCACTTCTTCAATGTGTCGGTGGTCCATGCCCTGCAGGGCTTTGTCTGTCCATGATAGCTCCTCTGGCTCCTCCTTACTGGGCTTTTGGTGTCTGAGGCATTCACCTGGCAGATCATCACTGGGAGCCATCTTCTTGGTATACTCATGGAGGCTCTTGGTTTTCATCCTGGATCGTGGCTCTGACACTCACTAGTCCTCGGCCTCCCTCCTTTCTCTTGGTGTAGAGTCTCAGTAGGCTGGACTTAGGGTGGAACCCTCTGTGCTTTGTAAGGAGCTTTCTTGTCTTGATATCAGATATGAGTTTTACCTACCCTGACCTTTTTTTAAATCCTGCACGTGAAAAATATGTAAAAAACTAAAACTAAAGCTAAATGTTTTCTCAAAAGAAAAATTAGAAAACCTGCATTAAAAACTAACTAAAACTAACTAAATTAGGAAAAAGAAAAAAGTCAAAACTAACTGAAACTAAACTAAAATGAAAAATCCGAAACTATTATAACCTTGATGTTGAGAACGATTGCTCTTCCTTAGAAACGAACATATAGAAGCGCTGACTGTGAATATTTTCAAATGTTTGACAAGCCCTCTGATCTGAAAAGAACCGGATTGTGACTTTGGATCCTGAACGCTTCATAGCTAAGCAACTGTCAGCTGCAGCTCCTTCACTCCTGTTAGCAACACCATGATCACTGAACAACAAGATGAAGATAAAACAACAACAGAACAGGAAACAGCTGCGCTAAACCCAGAAATTAAACCTACCACCGGCAATGTTTCCCTCGTTCTCTCCAAGCTGCCGCTGCGCCGCTCAGATCCTTCCTCTCAGAACTGACCTGTTCCTCAATAGCAACCTTTCCCATTCTGTCCCAGATGCTCAGCTTTAAATCTTCTTTCGCCGTCTCAGAAGTTGAGATCGCGTCCCGTCAACTGAGTTGAAGCACGGAAGGAGTCATTCCAAAGCTAGCTAGTTCATTGGTGGCGAACAGCTAAGCTAACAGCTGATTGAGACCACTGGTGGCGTCTATCAGCAGGCTACTTTTACGAAGTGTCCCCTGAAGGCAGCAGGAGCTGCAGGTCGTTGACTGACGCAGATGGTTTCAGGTTGTTTCACAGGAATGAAGGTTCAGAGGAGATGGTCCTGACAGGTAATGGACCTTGTTACTGCCTCCATCAAGCAGCTGCCTCACATTCTGTAAATCATCTGGCGGGCCAGATATATTGTTCGTGGGCCGCCAGGTGCCAACCGCTGCAGTAGACCACATCTTTAATAAATAGGACTGAGACCCCTGGTGGGCCTCTCTGGTACTGTTCTGAACTGGTCTACGAGGGGGGACCCAAAAGTTCCCGGACAGTGGTTATAAAAAAAAAACAAGAATGATTCAGACTTTTGGCTGTTAATGGTCACTATAGCTAGCCTTAAGCATAACTGTGAAAATGTTCACCTCCCAAAAACGCACAGGCAGCTCACAGGCAGTGTTTATGTTACTACAGTCCTGCCTCCTTCTTCGAAAAATCCGAAAATGGCGGAACCTGATTTTGTTTTCTACTGGGAAAAACGGCAACAGAAACACTCACCCATGATCCACACCGCGTACAAAGATGAGGCTCTGGGGAGAACACAGGTCTGTGGGCGCTTTAAGATGGTCAGATGTCTGTCGAAGACCCGCCTCGCTCCGGCCGACCCTCCACCTCCCGCACAGAGGAAAAAGTCCGCAGGATCGAAACTGATCTGCATTTTCAACGTCAAAGGGACGGTCCACAGCGAGTTTGTGCTGCCGGGGCAAACCGTCAACCAGGACTTTTACCTGGAAGTGCTGCGGCGCTCCGGGAGGCGGTCAGGCTGAAGCGGCGGCGCTGTGGGGGAGGGGGACTGGTGGCTCCATCATGACAAGGCGTCGGCGCACAGGGCTCTGCGGTAAAACAGTTCCTGGTGGAGAACGGCATGGCCCTGCTGCCCCATCTGCCGTATTCCCTCCATTTAGCATCTTGCGACTTCTGTCTCTTCCCAAGAATGAAAAAGGCACTGAAGGGGCGGAGATTTGATGATGAGAAAGAGGTGCAGAAAAAAAAATCGAAGAACGCTCTAAAAGCGATCATTACACACTAGTTTGCCGACTGCTTTGAGCAATGGAAGCGCTGGATTCAAGTCGAAGGAGAGGACTTTGAAGGTGACAGAGTTGATTGAATGTGAAAATAAAAAAATAAAAAGATTTAACCACAGTCTGGGGACTTTTGGGTCCCCCCTTGTAATTATTTTCTCACGGATCCATGTTTTTAAGTAAGTGTGGATACATGCTCCTCAGGAACTCATAAAATTAGGTGTGGGTTCCCCAGGGCTCAGTTATAGGTCCCATTCCTTTTAACCTCTACAAGCTTCCACTTGGGGACGTCATCAGGAGACATGGCAACAGTTTCCATAGTTACTCTGATGCTCAGCTGTCCATCAGTTTCCATAGTAATGCTGATGATACTCTGCTGTTCCTTCACATCGGGAGTCTGATCCGGTTAGATGCCAGAGCTGTTGTGTGCAGGTCTTCCGGTCCTGGCTGGCTGGGGGGGCTCCCCATCTTGGTGTCAGGGTTCCCTTGGTCTGGTGGTATTGGGGGTCAGGCGCCTGAACCCCAGCAGTCCTGACCAATGACCTCTCCTGGTGTGGGCGGCCCCACTGGTGGTGTTTCCCATGATACTCAGTCATGTCTCTCTTTTGTATGAAACATACTAGGTGTGTGTGTGTGTGTGTGTGTGTGTGTGTGTGTGTGTGTGTGTGTGTGTGGGGTGGGGGGGTCGACAGTAGCTGAGATGGTAGAGTAAGTCGTCTCATAACTGGAAGGTTGGCAGTTCGATCCCCGCTCCCGCAGGCGTAAAACTGTCGTTGTGTCCTTGGGCAAGACACTTCACCCACCTTGCCTAAGTATGAATGTAGTGTGAGAGTGAATGGTTGGTGGTGGTGGGAGGGGCCAATGGCGCAGATTGGCAGCCTCGCTTCCGTCAGTCTGCCCCAGGGCAGCTGTGGCTACAGTAGTAACTTACCACCACCCAGCATGGAGTGTGAATGTGAGTGTGAATGGGTGAATGTGATATTGCATTGTAAAGCGTTTTGGGCTCTGTCAGTGCAGGGTAAAAAGCGCTATATAAGTGTAGTCCATTTACCGTGTGTGTGTGTGTGTGTGTGTGTGTGTGTGTGTGTGTTCTCGTATTTCTATCCTTGTTGGGGCCAAATGTCCCCACAAGGATAGCAAAACGTGGAACGACGTGCCTTGTGGGACCTTTTTCCGGTCCTAAGTAGGAGAAACAGTGTTTTCTTGACCATGTTGTTGTTACTGAAAAAAGTAAAGTGCAAAAACATTTCTTTAGGATTAGCTTTGTTGTGGTGTGGGTTAGGGTTAGGGTAAGGGTCAGGGTTAGGGGCTAGACATGAATGGGAGTCAATGGACGGTCCCCACAAGGATAGAAATACAAGACTGTGTGTGTGTGTGTGTGGTGTGTGTGGTGTGTGTACACCTGGGTGTGCATGTGCATGCGACCCTTGTTTGAAGGCGTGGTTTTGTTTTACACTGATTTTACTGTTTAGCACTTTGTGGGTTTTTTATGAATATGAAAAGTGCTTTATAAATAAAGTTCGATTTGATTTGATGCCATAGCTTCTTACAAATTCTTAGTATGAGTGTCAGTCAGTTTTTCTTTTTTTATATTTATTTCATATTGAATTCATCGCTCTTTTAAGAATAATCTATGCAGATCTTTTTTTTTTCTTTTTACATGCATTTTGCATAGTATTACATTACACATAACAAATACATATGTTTAATAGCAAATGTGCACTTTTTTGTCTCTAATGGTAAGTCTTTGTGCTTTTGCAGCTGTCATAAAGACACCGCCCAGCAACCTGTGGATCATGGCGGTTCTCACTCCACTCTTCCTGTTGTTGGTTGTTATTGGGATGGTGGCCTTCATCATCTGTAAGAGGAACAAGATCATGTTTAAAAGTGGTGCTTTCAGGACCTTCAAGACACGGTCCAAGGTAAGACATCCTCAGATGATTCTCCATTACCACCTCCTCTTTTTGAAAGGGAGGTCTGTGGAGGTGTCTGTGGAGGGCTCTGAAGGGAGTCTGTAGAGGGTCTGCAGGGGTTCTGTAGAGGGGTTCTGTAGAGGGTCTGCAGGGGTTCTGTAGAGGGGTTCTGTAGAGGGTCTGCAGGGGTTCTGTAGAGGGGTTCTGTAGAGGGTCTGCAGGGGTTCTGTAGAGGGTCTGCAGGGGTTCTGTAGAGGGCTCTGTAGAGGATCTGTAGGGGGTCTGTGGACGGGTCTGCAGGGGGTCTGTAAAGGGGTCTGTAGGGGATCTGTGGAGGGGTCTGCAGGGATCTGCAGGGGGTCTGTGGAGGGATTCTGTAGGGGGTCTGTGGAGGGGTCTGCAGGGAATCTGTAGAGGGGTCTGCAGGGGGTCTGCAGGGGTTCTACAGGGGGTCTGTGGAGGGGTCTGCAGGGGGTCTGTAAAGGGGTCTGTAGGGGGTCTGTGGAGGGGTCTGCAGGGAATCTGTAGAGGGGTCTGCAGGGGGTCTGTGGGGGTTAGAAAATTGAGCTACCAGCATTTTATTTCTCTCTATTTGCCTTCATCAGACCAACTTTGTTGCTGTTCCCTTTAAGTCACTTGTCTCACATTTCACTTAAAACAAACTCTTCACACTGTTTCATGTTGCTGCCATCAGATCAGGGGTGCCCAACTCTATTCCTGCAGAGCCCCTGTCCAGCATGTTTTAGTTCAGTCCCTGTGTCAACACAAATGAATCTAATGATTCTGTCATGGCCAAGCACCTAACAGAACCCAGTGATGAACCTGTTCATTTAGTTCAAGCTTTATTTGTAGAGCATTTTCATATTCATAAAAAAAACAAAGCAAAGTGCTAAACAGTAAAATCAGTCATAAAAACACAAAAAAAACAAAACCGCACCATCAATCAGGTTGATATGCACACAAGCATGCACACACGTTTGTACTTCTATAACTGTGAGGACCCGCATTGACATAATGCATTTCCCAGCCCCTAACCCTAACCAACAAAAAGAAATGCCTCACCCAGACCCGAAACCTAACGAAAGCCTAATTCTAACTCCAGCCCAAAAATCAAGTCTTAACCCTCAAAAAGGTGTGGCCAAAAGTGAGGACCAGCAAAAATGTCCTCACTCTGTTGGTTAAAAAGTATTCCTGGTCCTCACAACTGAGTATCTACAAGAACACACACACACACACACACTCCCAGTCTGTTTCATATAAAAGAGGAGGCCTGGCACTGAGCCTTTCAGTGCATTCAGGTGTGTTGAAGCAGGGACAGAACTAAAACGTGCCGGATCGGGGCTCTGCAGGAACAGGGTTTGGGAACCCCTGCATCAGATCTATCATCTATGAGAAAGGCATCCACACAAAAGCAATTGACATAAACCAAGCTGTGTTTTTCAACAGCAGTAAACCTCAAACTATCGTCAAACGATGCACATGATCAGAAAGGACGGGATGCTCTTCCTTAGCAATGCTCAGTGGAAACTAAAGGTGAGGGAGTGGTGCATTACACTGCAGGTAGGCCTGGCCTGACATCAGTCTGGCCTCAAGGTGGAGCAGCTCGGTGCTGAACTGGAGCTCATTCAGCTGAAGGGTGGGAAGTTCCTGCTGGGTAATAAAACAACAAAGGAAAGCCATTAAAAGAAAATCACACTGCTGGTGACAACAAACCCCAGAGAGGAACCCGAGTTCAGCAATGTTGTACACCACAATCCCTGTGTTTACGTGGGACTTTAATTCCTCTATAAATCTGAATAAAGTGTCATTCCCTCTAAAATCTCCATGGTTTATTCTCCTCTGGAAGTAGAATTGTTTGTTAATGAGGTGACTTCATTCTGATGACACAACATTCCAAGATGGCAGCTGCAGTTTGACTTGTACAGAGACTATTTCACAGCAGTTTTAGAAGAATTGTATATAATGAAATGAGCCAGTAGATGGGAGGACATTTTCAAAGCTGCAGCATCAAAGTTAATCCAGAAAGAAAGACAAGAAAAACTCTGTTTACTCTCTGGAGAGGTCACCACGTTATGGCTGCCTCGTCCAATCAGAACGCTGCACAGAGCCCGGCGTGACAGAGGAGTTAATATTCATTATCCCATGAAAACATGAAGCTCAGGAATATAATTATGAATTACTTACTTCAGAATGAACCAATTCTGAATTAAAAACACTCTGAGCCACAGTCAGTAACTCTGTCACAGGTCTTTACTCCTCCATCCATCGTGCACTCTGCTTTTCATTGTCCTTGTTCTACTCTGTTCTATCGTCCATATTCTTTCATTCTATTCTGTCCTATTTTTACTCTGTTCTGTTGACCCTCCCCTGACCTTGTCCCCTGACCTTGTCCCCTGACTTTGTCCTTGTTTAGACTTCATATCGAAGGGAGGGCAGCTACCACCACCAGGTATTCAATATATATCTACAGCTGAATGAATGAATGATTTTAAAATGGTTGAATGAAGATAAATGGTTATATTAATGGATTACAAGTTGATGACTGGATGAATGAATTATTAGTTTGTGATCTTGACTGACTGGTGAATAGATGAATGTTGCGGTGGATTGTGATCTGAACTGGCTGGCAAATGGATAAATGTTGGACTGGATTGTGACCTGGACTGACTGGTGAATGGATGAATGTTGGGATGGTTTGTGTTAACTTACTGGTGAATTGATGAATGTTGGACTGGATTGTGACCTGGACTGGCTGGTGAATGGATGAATGTTGGGATGGTTTGTGTTAACTTACTGGTGAATTGATGAATGTTGGACTGGATTGTGATCTGGACTGGCTGGCGAATGGATGAATTTTGCTCTGGTTTGTGAGCTGGACTTGACTGGTGAATGGATGAATGTTCGGCTAGATCAGGTTTCAGCAACCCGAAGTGTTCAAAGAGCCATATTGGACCAAAAAAACAGATCTGTCTGGAGCCGCAAAAAATGAAAAGTCTTATGTCAGCCTTATATGAAGGCAACACAGGCTATAGTGTGTATTAGCTACATTAGCCTACTATCAAAATGAGTAAGTTAGCTACAAATACATAATGAGCATCATGATTAAATGCTTATTTTTCCTGCAGCATCCAGGAGAGAATGAAAACGCACGGACTACCCCTGCTTTAAGTTTAACTTCCAATATACTATTAATGTATTACCGTGTGTTTTGTTGCATTGATGAAATTATAGAGATACAGTAAAGAAATCAGATTTTTGGTGTCATTTTATTTTGAGGATTTGAAAAAACAAAAACGGAATGGAACGTGCATAATAGGCCTCCGGTAATGTCAGATCTTCTCATTGAAATAAAGTTCAATCCTCTTCAAGCTTCAATAATACAATCCTCCTCTCTTTTTCCATTATCTGGGTAACAGTCTGCAACTGTACAAATACAACAGCGGCCCTTTGAAAACGTAAATAGGTTATGTAAAATGAAAATAAGCTGTTTAATTTTGATTACAGTCATTTCTGTGCATTCTGAAAATGCCAAGTTAGGCAGCCTAAGTCAGTGCAAATGAATAAAATGCAGAACAATCCTTTTCTATTTTCCCACTGATGGCGGCAACAGACACAAATGAACAGGCCACAATTGCAAACGAGTAATAAAACAGCCTGCAAATAAAAGGCAGCTTGCTTAAAGCTCGGGTAGACGATGTTGAAGAGCCTGCAACATCTGAAAGTCGCACACCTCAAGCCATCCCCCCGAAGCTCCTCCTCCTCCAATCAGTGCTTGGCCCAACGCCACACCCCCACCAACGTGACCGCGCATCTCTACTAATGTTTTCAACGGGACCCCGCTCCAAGCCTCGGGTGGCCATATGTCCTCTTTTACTCAGACATGTCCACTTTTTACGTCCTGTCCGGGGCGTCCGGGCAGGTTTTTTAAATTCAAGGAGATGTCCGGGGTTCATGTTTCTCACAGCACATAAACGTAAACTGACCAGCGCTTTGCACACAGTACTGTGATACTTTGTTGCACGACGTCATTACCGAGAGGCGTCTTGTGAGCCAATCTGCACCGCGCGCTCACACACACACACACACAGACACACACACACACACACACACACACCGACGGCGTGGAGCAGACGGGGCTGTTCAGACAGCGGAGCACGGCCTCTGACTGGTTCCTGAAGAGCGGTCAGCGCCTTATGATTGGTCGGAGTTTTTACTGTCCTGTGGTCGCTACTGTTGTCAGATTTTTTCTGCACCTTTTTCCGTCCACATAATGTATTGACTTCTCCCAGGGGGAAGGAGCATTTCACTCAGTATGACAAAAAGTGCTTTTGGACAACATCGCCTACCCTAGCTTTAAAAAAGTAAAACGCATTCGAATAGCTTTTTGAAAATGTAAATCATAAAATTAAGATAAGGCAGTTTAAGTTTGATTTCTGTGCATTATCATCTTCTCTTTAGTTTTCTGCAAATAAGTCAGTGAAGGGTGCAGCGCAGCAGCATCCTCTTCTCTCTTCCTCCTCCTCTCTCAGCAACAGACAGCACAACACCAGCACAGCAATCCTCGGACCTGAGCAATAAAACACAATAATATCTCTGCGTGTCATTCAAAATACTGACAAAAATCAGAAATCTCTTTAAAAACAGGGATTTTGATAATAAATATGTGTCTATGACAGGATTGTGTTCTCACCCGTTTAATGTGACTTCTGTTTTCGGACATCGCTGGACAGCTTCTCAACATCAGGCATGTCTGATGAAACTTCAGTCTTCACACAGGGCTGCAGCTCTCCTCTGAGGCGGGCGGTATTTGCGCCTGCTGTTTCTTTCACCGTCTTTGCAGAGAGAGGCATGTCTTTAATTTTCTGTATTATCTCGGTGTTGTTTTTGAAGTCCAAAAATAGGTACTCTGATATTTTGACGAATGAATCTTTCATGTAATCACCACCTGTGAGTGGTTTTCCTCGCTTAGTTATCTCTCGGGTTTCAACCAAACTTGCACCAGTCGTGGAGTTTAGAGATGCAATCCACTTCTTAAATCCATCTTTGCGCTCCTCTAATTTCTCCAGAAGTTCTGCAATGGCACGTTTTCCTCTCAGTGTGAACTGGCTGGTCGGCTGCAAATTTAGCATGCCTTCTCTGGAAATGTCTTTCCAAATGGCTCTTTTTGTTATTTGATAACTTCTCATTAAAAAAACAAACATGCAGGCAATCCTTCCACATTGGCAACGAAAGCAAATGATTCAGTGCTTTCTTCCTTGAATCCTCTGTTCTCATCCGCTATCTTTCTCTTTTTCCCTTTGGGATCCATGGCCCATGACAGACCCGCCGGGTTGTTTACAGCAGCCACCTGCCAGGCGCCGCGCCGCGCCGCGCCGCAACGCCGTCGCAGGCTGTGACGAAATCTTCGTTGACAGAAATGTTGAAATTTAATATTATGCACACTTACAGCACTGTAACACGTTCAGAGTGTTTGTCCTCCTACTGAAACCATTTATAAAAAAAATGTTCCCCCATATTTTTTCATTTTCATACATTTTTGAAGAGGCTCCAGGGAGCCACTTGGGGGCGCTAAAGATCCGCGGGTTGCCGACCCCTGGGCTAGATGGTGATCTGGACTGACTGGTGAATGGATAAATGTTAGGCTGGATTGTGCTCTGGACTGACTGGTGAATGGATGAATGTTGGGCTGGCTGGTGAATGGATGAATGTTGGGCTGGATGGTGATCTGGACTGGCTGGTGAATGGATGAATGTTGGGCTGGCTGGTGAATGGATGAATGTTGGGCTGGATGGTGATCTGGACTGGCTGATAAATGGATGAATGTTGGGCTGGATGGTGATCTGGACTGGCTGGTGAATGGATGAATGTTGGGCTGGCTGATAAATGGATGAATGTTGGGCTGGATGGTGATCTGGACTGGCTGGTGAATGGATGAATGTTGGGCTGGCTGATAAATGGATGAATGTTGGGCTGGATGGTGATCTGGACTGGCTGGTGAATGGATGAATGTTGGGCTGGATTGTGCTCTGGACTGACTGGTGAATGGATGAATGTTGGGCTGGCTGGTGAATGGATGAATGTTGGGCTGGATGGTGAATGGATGAATGTTGGGCTGGATTGTGCTCTGGACTGACTGGTGAATGGATGAATGTTGGGCTGGCTGGTGAATGGATGAATGTTGGGCTGGCTGGTGAATGGATGAATGTTGGGCTGGCTGATAAATGGATGAATGTTGGGCTGGATGGTGATCTGGACTGGCTGGTGAATGGATGAATGTTGGCTGGATTGTGCTCTGGACTGACTGGTGAATGGATGAATGTTGGGCTGGCTGGTGAATGGATGAATGTTGGGCTGGATGGTGAATGGATGAATGTTGGGCTGGATGGTGATCTGGACTGGCTGGTGAATGGATGAATGTTGGGCTGGCTGGTGAATGGATGAATGTTGGGCTGGATGGTGATCTGGACTGGCTGGTGAATGGATGAATGTTGGGCTGGCTGATAAATGGATGAATGTTGGGCTGGATGGTGATCTGGACTGGCTGGTGAATGGATGAATGTTGGGCTGGCTGGTAAATGGATGAATGTTGGGCTGGATGGTGATCTGGACTGGCTGGTGAATGGATGAATGCTGGCTGAGTCATGAGGCCATGCTTCTGCCTGGACACTGCCTGGGCTGTCCGTGCTGCCTGTCAGTGTTGCTGGCTGAAACCATGCATGTGGCTGCTGTATCGTGGACTCCACCCACTCCACCACTCTGTGTGTCAGAGGGTTTCATAGGGAAGGGGTGTGTGTTCGGAACCATCTGGCCATGGCACCATCTGTCTTGTGAAGTTGATCAAATCAGCTTCATTGTTTTGTTTTGGCGAGAAGAAATGATTTCTAATCCCAGACGATAAACAAGAATTTCAAAAAGGGAAACATGCCAAGATCATCTCAGCTTGTATGCCAGCACCAAACAGCTGATCCTGTCAGGTGAAGTTGCTCTTATCCCACAGCAGTCAGAAGCAAGTCTGCGCAGAACTCCAACCCGGTTAATTTAGTAACGTGAGGCTCTCTGTTGTATGAAATGAAGGTAGCTTGGATCAAAGCAGCTCTGCACAACACGTAAGAATGCTGAAGCATTTTTGGTGACGGACGTCCGAACTGAGGTTGCTCGCTTGGCGAGTCTCAGATTGGTTGAGTGTTCCAGTTGATATGTGGGTTATTTTTGTCCAGCTTTCCATGTCCTTATCTTTTCAGATGTAAAGTGACAGAAAAAAATGACACACTTTAAGGTTGATGGGTACACCTGGCATTTTTACCTGGTAATGGCGCTATGGCAATGGCACAGCAGGCCGCAAACACCAGAGGAGAGGACAGGGGTGTGTGTGTGTGTGTGTGTGTGTGTGTGTGTGTGTGTCACCATTGTAGTGACGTCCCGGGTCCAGCTGTGGGTCTTGAGAGAATCAACAGTGGGGGAGAACGAGGGCTGTCACGATATCAAATTTTCTCTTCACGATTATCATGGCCAAAAAATATCACGATAACGATATTATCATGATATCAGCAAAAAATTCAGATTCATCTTTAATTTTATTTTTGTCTGTTTTCTCTCTTTTCCCAGATGAATTACAGTCAGAATATCTGTCAAATGAGGTGTTGAAACAATATGAGAACAGTAACTGTACAGCTGCATACAAAAAGTGAAGTTACTCAACTAATTAAAATCTGAGGAACCGATTAACAGAGGATCCACAGCAGAGGCGTAATGTACGTCGGGTTGGTGGGTTATGAAAACCCTCGGGCCCTGTTGGGGTGAAATCCTGTCCCACCACCACACTGCCCAGGATTTTGGTTTGTTTAAATCTGAGGCGGAATGAGCAGCAGCTGCTTCTCTCCAGCAGAGGCGCCGCTACTGGCTAGGGCCCCGAGCTGAAGGGGGCCCCGAGGGACGGCTGACATCAGTCAATTTCAATGACAGATTTAAGGCGCTACACCAGACGCTGCAACGACAACGTGTCGAAAATCCCCCGCATGGGGCCCTTTTCCGAGTACTCACCGGTTAGTTGCTAGAAGGGGGCCGGCGGAGAAGACGGCGGATATCAGCGACACAACTTGAAATCCCCCGGACACATTACAATGACACGTCTGGAACCTACCTAACGGGGCCCCACTGCTACCCGGCTTGAATCGACGTGCAGTCAGTGTTGCTAAACACACTTTTTTCGGGTTAGGATAGAGCGTCTCGCTGTCGCTGTCGGCCACCGCCGACATGTGTAGTTCACTCGAGACGCTCGCTAAAGGAGCCACGCTAGCTAGGAGCCGAGCCGCTACCGCTGCTCTGCTGTGTTTACATGTGAGGGGGGGGGGGGGGGGGGGGGAGGGGGGGGGGGGGGGGGGGCTGCAGGAGGGAGACGAAGCAGGGCGGAAGAACAGGAGCGGATTTTGAAAATACACGTTTCAAGTGGCACTAGATCCTCTTTACGATATTATCATGTGCGCATTTTGAGCACGATATTGAAATTTCATTTTTTATTAACACGATTATCGTCAATACCGGTTTACCGCCGGACAGCCCTAATACACACACATATATATATATATTGTGGTGAGAACCATGGCGGCGAGAACGAAGGAGGACTCAGAGTCTGCTCTTTAGTTTCACAAGCAGCAGGTTTATTGTGACAACAACCCAACCCCGCGCAAAAAGCGCCCTCCCTGGCGGCGCACAGGCTGGGCCCCTCCCCAAACGACCCCCCTGGCACACGGTTGCAACACAACAGAAAATAAAAGAACACAAAATGGTGGCGAACGGCACACAACAACAATCAAAACACAATCACAATAAAAGGAAACACGAACAAAACCCCAAAGAATGGGGACAGCGTTCCCCCCCACGGCCGCTACAATATATATATGTATATGTATATATATATATATATATATATATATATATATATATATATATATATATACACATATATGTACACACACACATATATACACCCCCACATACATACAGACACGTACATACAATGAGTACAAAAGACTAGTAAATTAAAGACATGGGAAATACTGTGGAATAAAAAGATAAGAGAAGTGTGCTGAGCGGGAGAAAGAAAAATGAGGAATGCGAGGATAAAAAACTGTTACTGTGATGTTAGGATAGGAGTGCTATCCAGAATAATGGACCTCAGCAGCATTCAGGTGTGAGTTTCCTCCGTCAGTCTGGGAGAGTTACTGTACAGAGTGATGGCCTGTGGGAGGAGTGACTTCCTGTATCTGTCCTTGTGACAGCGGAGCTTTAGCAGTGGGACAAGACTACTGTCCAGACTGAGTACTGTCCCTGTGGAGTCAGTGTCTGGGTGACGTACTGTCCAGGCGGAGTTAGAAGGAATCCAGTTTTCCTCAGTAAACTATTTGGTTTATTTAGTCTTCAAATTGTCTTTAACATTCCAGTTACCATTCCAGATCGGATGCCGGATGCCAGTCTTCTCTCTGGTTAGGACCTGGATCGGAGGGCTCCTTCCTTTGTTAGCCGTTAGCAGTGCTGACCTGGGTAACCGGCTGTGGGACCAGGAAAGGCCCTCCCTTCCTCTTCGGAGGTCTGGGCAGAACCGCATGGCTTGGGCAGTCTCTGTGAAATCTGACCAATCACAGTTCATTCCTCCTCTCAGAGGTGGGCTTTGAAACTTGGCTCCAGTTTCAAATACATACCCCCGGTGATGGTGGGGGAAGGGCAAGGAAGACACACAAAGATTTAAGTCACGGGCAAATTAACCCCCCCCCCCCCCCCCCCCCCCCCCCCCCCCCCCCCCCCACTGCAGCTCTTCATTAAACAGATGGTTGTTGCTCGGCACAGAGAAGTGACAGAGATGGCAGCAGGACGGAGGAGATAGACGAGTCACAGCCCATCAGAACCGAAGCTTGTGTGAGAGTGCTGAAATGTCAGGGCCACCGTGAAGCCTCGGTCTTTTCGCTCAGGCTCCTCTTCATGCATGACGCTCCTTTAACGGTCATCCGTGTCAGCATCGGCAGCACGGCGCCCCCTCCTGCTCCTGGGTGGGATAATCTGGCCGTCCATCTGCCTGCTGCTGTTCTCCTCTCATCATAAACACTCTAACTCCACCTCAACCTGAGAACAGCGTAAGGCCAGAGGTACTGCCCTGTTCCACTCCCAGCTGCCAGCCTTCATCTCTTCAGCGGGGAGACTGCGTGATCAGCTCCCTCCCCATCCATGAATTAATGTGTTGCTGAGAGGTCTACATCTTGCTCTGTCTGTCTAATGTGTATGTGGCCTCCATTTGTGCAAGTATCATTTTCCTCACTCCTCCACAGCTGCAGCCACATCTGTTGGAGTGCTGCGATGGCACTGTGGTGTGTATGACTGATGAATTATTAAGCACAGTGTCAGATGAACGCGCTGCCGAACCTCACATGCTCGGAGAATTTGGCACGCATCATCAAATGCATTTGGCGTCCCATTTAGAGGTGCTCAAAATAGAACAAGAGGGAAGGCAAAAGAAAATCTGTGCCTTGTTTGCTGTGTTGTGTAACCTCAAGTGGGTCTTCCTTTCATTTTTTTTTTATCTTCCTCTGTTCTCTGTTCTTTAAATTGAAAGGCATTTAGCAACACAGAGCCCGGCCAGAGAAGGCCTCCAGGCCTGAGAAGCTTCAGTGAAATGTTCTTAAATGTTTTGTCGCTTGATACGAGTCAGTTCTGGTCAAAACATTGTTTTATTATATATTTGCTATGCAGAAGTGTTGGATCTTAGACTCATCACCAGGATGCCCTAAAAACATATATTCTTTTCCCCCTGCATCTTCCTGTGATCACCAATGATTAATGCATTCATCTCTGACGTGTTTTAAAAGATGTTTTTAAGGACAAATTCTGGTCAAAATGTTGTATTACAAATTTTATGATACAGACGTAATTAAAAATGTTTTTCTCTGTTTTGCCGTGAACGACATGCTGCACTGCCACGGCCCGCAGACAGAGGAACTCAACTCAACTGTATTTATATAGCACTTTAGAAACAACTGCTGCTGGCACAGAGTGCTCTACAGAGTCATAAATACATAAGTGCAAAATAAAATGCAATGAGATCAAGGGAATAAAAGGACGTTTAATCAAACAGTAAAAAACCAGAAGCAGAGTTTCAGGCTGAGACTTGACAGAACTTGATAGGAACCAGCAGCAGTCCCTGATAGAAACTCCCCAACTCTGCTGTGCACCGAGCTGAGTGATCGGCGCAGACAGACGTGACTAAAGCTTGTATCTGCATTTCTTTGTGTTTCTTCACATTTTAGGTTCAGGCTTCAGATGAATGTAAATCAAAAACTATCTGTCTTGCCCTCTCAAGTGTCCTTTAGCCTCCCCATGCAGAGCGCCTGCATTTTTTCCCCTCCAAGCAGTTTATCTGCTCTTTTACTACAGATTATTTAGAAAAACAGAGGCATATATATATATATATATATATATATATATATATATATATATATATATATATATATATATATATATACATATATATATATTGTTGGTTTATTATCATTTAGTATTAAGATTTTTTGGCTTTGGTTTCTGGGGGGTGGGGGAGCAGCACATCATATTTATTTGGTAAGTACCATTTACACACACATGCATACAGCTAGTCCCCAGTGAGTGGTCTTCCACAGTACATGTCCCAGAAAGGCGCTATATGAATAAAGTTTATGGATGGCCAGGGAACGGCGTATGCATTGCATATGCATTCCCAGGACCAGCTGTGCTGGGAACCCTATTGTATTTGAAAGGATTTTTATGATATTATTATTATTTTTATTATTATTATTATTATTATTCCGCTGCTAAAACTCCCGCTGCAGCCCAAACCATACATGGGAGGGTGGTGCAATTGGGTGGGATGGTCCAGAACCTTGATGCGACGGACTACAAAAAATCAAATTAATCGGCCAGCAGGTGGCACTATAAGCCATGCAAACGTGTTTTGGGCTATAACTCCCACACCATATGTCACACATTCCAAAAACCTATGTCCTCTCATTCCCTGAGTAGAACTGAATCACTTGGGCTAGGCCACGCCCATTTCAATCAATCAATCAATCAATCAATCAATCAAATTATTTTTGTATAGCCCAGTATCACAACAACAGTTGCCTCAGAGGGCTTCAAGGGACAAAACGAAGCAACCACCGCCTTCGACCCTCACATCCGGCAAGAAAAAAACTCCAGAAACCCAGTGGGAAAAGAAGAAATCTTGGGGAGAACCACAGTATGGAGGGATCCCTCTCCCAGGGACGGACAGCTTTGGCAACAGCTAGCATGAGACAATAAGAAGTAAAGCCTAGGACAATGTTGAGGACAGTCCGTTGGACGGTCCAGCACAAGAACTACGGATCCCAGCAGTAGAACCGAAGCCAGTCCACGGGCAGGACCGACAGGAGTGTCCTCCCGGTCCGGACGGAGCTTGTTCGTAGGCCCTCGTAATAGTGGAGTCAGCAACTGAAGCTGGAGAAGACTCCCCCTCGAAGGGGGGGACAGCAGGTGAAAAGCAATGAACGGACTAAAGGGAATAACATTCAGACATTAGAGGACAGGGCTCAGTGCACCGTACTTCCCACAGCATTCTAGCTCCTAGGGCAGCTTTGTGGATAGTTTAGGATTTAAACTAGTATTTAGTTTGTATAGTTTAGTTTAGTTTAATTTAGTTTGGTTTGGTTTAGTTTAGTTTAGTTTAGTTTAGTTTAGTTTAGTTTAGTTTAATTTAATTTAATTTAGTTTAATTTAGTTTGGTTTAGTTTAGTTTAGTTTAGTTTAGTTTAGTTGAGTTTAGAATCCCTAGCTGACCTGATCATAGGCTGTATCGAAGAGAAACGTCTTGAGCCTAACCTTAAATGTGGAGACTGTGTCTGCCTCTTTGACACCACTTGGAAGCTGGTTCCATAAAAATGGTGCCTGATAGCTAAAGGCTCTTCCACCTAGTGTCCATTTAGAGACTCTAGGAGTCACCAGTAACCCTGCATTTTGAGAGCGGAGTGCTCTGATTGGTTGATAAGGCGTTAAAGCATCTTGGAGATAGGTTGGAGCCATCCCATTTAGGATTTTGTAAGTGAGGAGAAGGATTTTAAATCTAACTCTAAACTCGACTGGCAGCCAGTGAAGAGATTTTAGAACGGGAGTAATGTGTTCACGTCTTCTAGTTCCAGTTAATAATCTGGCGGCCGCATTTTGAACCAACCGAAAGTTTTTTAATGCACTTTTTGGGCAGGCTGCAAGAAGGGAGTTGCAGTAGTCCAGTCTAGTGGAAACAAATGCATGGATGAGTTTTTCTGCATCGCTTCTAGGTAGAATGTTTCTTATTTTAGCTATGTTGCGCAAGTGGAAATATGCTGTTTTACAAGCCAGGTTGATGTGTGCTTTAAAGGAGATATCCTGATCAAATAAGACCCCGAGGTTCCTCACAGTAGAGGAGGAGGATACACTGACGTTATCTAAGGTGATAATCTGTTCAGATAGACACTCTCTCAGTTTATGGGGGCCTAGTATAATGGCCTCTGTTTTGCCAGGATTCAGACGGAGATAGTTCGTAGTCATCCAGGTTTTAATTTCTCTGATACAGTCACTGAGTCTGTCTATTTGATTAGTTTGATCAGGTTTCATAGATAAATACAGTTGTGTGTCATCTGTATAACAATGACATAACATCTGCATAGCCATTTCTGCCATGAGTTTTTATCGCTAGATTGCGACAACTGAAAAACATACTTCTTCGAACTCCTCCTTGACGTTTTGTCCGATCCGTGCAAAAATTGGCAGATGAAGTTTTCAGCTCATTCTGACCTAAAGTTACCAAAAGAATTTTGCTCCGTCAAAATATGCGCATATGATACTTGACTAAACTTTACGAGCTAGCTAGTTAAACACAAACTTTTGCCACCACACAAGCTTTTTTATGCAAAGTCTATGGTGGACGAGCGTTGTGGAGCGGCGGGCGGCGGGGCGGTGCGTCAGGAGCGTCGACTTTTCAAGTGTTTCAAGCATTTCGAGCGTCTGATGCCCACGACGCACGTCCCCGGCGTCAGGAGTGTCGTCAGGAGTGTCGTGTGACAGGTGTGGACACCTGTCACTCAAACATGCCCGACCAACGTAGAAGCAACCGCCCACTGCGGGACGTTTGTGTCAAAATGATTCAAACAAAAAACATGCTTCAAAAAAGAGGCTTCAAAAAAGAGGCTTCAAAAAAGAGGTTTCAAAAAAGAGGTTTCAAAAAAGAGGTTTCAAAAAAGAAGCTTCAAAAACTCTTTTCACTTCAATCGGAAAAAAAAGTGTTTGAATGTCAAAGCAAAGTCGAAACACTCCGAACATTTTTTTTTGCTTTGATTGAAAACTTTTTTTTTGATTGAAGTTACATCTTTGATTGAATAATAAAGAAACAAATGTCCTTCCCATAATATGCCTCAAATCCAGAAATAGGACTTCAATCAAAAAATGTATTTTCAACCAAAAAAAAAAAATTCAATCAAAGAAAAAACGTGTTTATATGCAGTTTTTTGGGGTATCAAATATTTTTTTGGGGTTTGAACAAGTTTTTTTCTTTGATTGAGAATGTTTTTTTTTTTTTTTATTGAAAACATGTTTTGCGATTTGAGCAACTTTTTTTTTGATTGAAAAATAAAGACACAAATTTACCTCCATACTTGGCAACTTTTTTGTCAAAAGCAACTAGCGACAAACCTAGCGACCTTCTCTGGTGCTCTGGAGACGTGACAGGACGTCTCGCTGCTGTCGTCAATGAGCAGCGGGTGCTGCCGTGAGCCCCTCCCCCGTCCCAAAGCACTCACAAGCGGTCAGTCTCAGCAGCGCCCCCTGCTGCAGTCAGAGCAGAGAGGAGCAGACCAGCCAATAGCGACTTTTCTTACTGGGGAGTTGGCAGCACTGAGACCAGCAGGTCGTCAAACTGGGCGCGGGAGAGACGAAAGTAGCCCTGGAAGCGACCCTCATCCTCACGCAGCTCCTGGAGCAAATGGTGAAACTCCCCAAATTCAGAAGGCCTCTGAATAATGGGATGAACCCAGAGACGACGCCCGTGTGCCCAATGACGACAACGCTGTATCGCTTTATTTAACAAATAAAGCCAAGCCGCTCTCCTGATGCGATCCACCATAGCTGGAAACAGAAATCAGCCGCCTGCGTGCCAATAAAATGATGCGCGTCAAGAGCATCACAAGCGTCGTGAGCTTTGTGACCACCTGGTGTCAAGTGTCGTGCTTGAAGCGTCACAAGCATCAGCTTCGAGGCGTCCCAAGCGTCAACGACGCCCGCAACGTGTCCGGTATGAATGCACCATTAATTTATGGTGCGTTCCCACCGCATGCGTTGCAAGCGTCACGGGCATTGCTTTTACATTCAAGATCTATGGTGGACGAGCTTCAATGGACATAATGCACGTCAGGCGCCTCTTGAGCGTCGCTTTTTGAACTTTTCGAGCGTTGGCGACGCACGTCACACGTTGCAGGCGTCAACACCTGAAGTTGGGAAAATTGAAATTTGCGTCAACGCGGAGCGTCATCCAATCACAGACGAGCGCTCTGAGTGCCGATGCGGGCCAGAAGGTCGTCAAACTGGGCCCGGAAGAGGCGGAAGTACCGCTGAAAGCGAACCTCATCCTCACGCAGCTCCTGGAGCAAATGGTTAAATTCACCAAATTGCGAATGCCGCTGCAGGATGGGATGAATCCAAAAACGTTGCACAGGCACCTGACGACGCTGTTTTCTGGCTTTCTTTATTAAATAAAGCCGAGCCAGTGTCTCGATGGGATCCGCCATTGTCAACATGAAGACAGGACACAGAAGCTCCTCCCACTCCCTTCATTGAGCTGCCGCACGTCGCGAGCGTTGCAAGCGTCGTGTGTAATTTGAACACGCGTCGAATTCCACACTTTACATGCGTCAACTTTGAGGCATCAGTGACGCCCGTGAAGCAACGCGTCCGGTGTGAACGCACCGTAACACTCGGAGTGCACTCTAAAAAAAACTAAACTGAACTCAGTGAAACTTGAATTCAATTCTGTGCTTCAATATTTTGTTTTGAATTTTACATTTTGTGTTGATTTGAATATTATCCTGATACAAAGAGTAATCTGCACTGTGTTATTGCATGGTTTTCATTTTGTTGTGCAAACAGGATTACCTCAGTTATTTTGATATATGTACTCATTCTTAACTCTGGGAGCATTTTTGTTGTAGCTTGTGAGAGAATCATATTGACTCCTAGACAAGGTTGTCTTTCATGGGAATGACTCTTTTGCCATATAGCATTTATGTCTGGAATGGAGTAACGTGCACATATTGATAAAATACTTCCTTACGCCGGGTTCACACTGGATTCGTTACAGTATGGAATTACCACAGTACTGTGACTCATAGCCTGCGGTGCCTCTGCAGTCCGGAGGAGGTTGCCAGGCCCGCCGCTCTCCCCAAAACAATATGAAACATGTTTAACTCAATAGAAAGCAGTCCAAATTTCCATCTCTGTTGAAAATGCACGCTACAATCGTAAAAAAACGTATTTGTATAATAAAAAACACGTCACAAACACAAAACCATCTCATCAACCCACCCCACATGTTAAAAAAAGAAGCTTGATTTGGCAGAAACCTGCCCAATCTGGCAACACAGAGACCTCTCCAGTCATAGGGCTGTTTTGTGCAATTTTGGAGTCATTTGACTTTCCTGCAGTGACGAAGAACAAAACTGTTCATTCTTCTAAAGCGTATAATGACTAAATTACATTATTTGTTAGGTATTCTACCAGAAGAATTAAAAAAATGGAATAGCAATGCAAAACATGGCCCAGATTTTATTTTGAAATCACTTATTTTGGAACACTTACCGCGTTTCCTTCCAGCACCCGACTTGCTTCTGTCTCGGTTGATGCGGCAGGGCTCCGGCATGCAGAACAATAGGATCCTTGTGGAAAGTAACGGAGCTCCGCAAGGGCCCCGTAGCTGGACCGCAGCCGGACCGCAGCCGGACCGCAACCGGTGTGAGCCACAGCATTGATTTTAATGACTATGGATCAGCTGCGGTGTCCGTTCCACAGACAAAACGCATCCAGTGTGAGCCCGGCGTTGTAGTGAGCTCGCTGGTGAAAGGGTTACATACAAATGTGTAACAGCACAAAGAAAAAACAGAAATAAACTTCCTCTCCTCTGTGGGCTGTGGCAGCTGAGTATTTAATTATGTCTGCATAATATAAAATATTCAAAATGTAATACAACAAAATTTTGACCAGAATTTGTCCTGAAATGCGTCTATCAGAAATAGACTTGTTTGAAATGGACGCACAGATTATTGGTGATCATTTTTAGTATTTTTAGGGCGTCCTGCAAATGGGACTGAAGATCCAACAATTCTGTATAATAAAACTATAATAACACAATGTTTTGACTGAAATGGATTTGTCGATCTGGGATCATATCTGGCTGTAATGTCTGTAAATTTGAGTAAAACACAGTTCGCTTGTTCGCATGAGAATGCAATGAAAGAAACACAGACGTGAGGGGGAAATTCACAAAACACCAGAGGTCCACAGTCAATGCTAGTCTCCTGGGAATAGGACATTAGTCAGTATTTATGTCCACGTATCAAACCTGGAGGTGAACTGCCATCGTCGGCAATGAGAACAAACAAGTGTCCAACTGTCTCTTGACTTTTTCATAGTTGGGATTTGAAATTCAACTACAGTAAACAATGTTGGATTGTTTTTTTTGAATGATGCATTTTTGTAACTGAATTGTCCTACTGAGCTCTAAAACAAAGAGGGAGAGGTTAGATGAGAGATTTACATTGACATGGACAGGCAAAAACAAAATATCCTCCAGAAAACATCTCTGAAAAATCGATTTTATTCCTCTCCACCACCATTGAACATTTTCTACTACCAGGAGAAAACAAGAACTGGGAAGCTCCACACAGGAAAGCAACCAAGCACAGACTTGAACCAGAGATCCTCTAAAGCCAGGGGAAGCGCAATAAACACTGCACCACTGCTGGCCCTTCAATTTTCCTCGTACTTTTCCTAAATGTCTTTGAATTTGAGTCAACAAATCATAAATTTCATTGCAGTACATGAGCTTTAATTTACCGTAAGGCCATCCCTCTGTTCGAAAAATAAGTCCCGCGGGGCGCGCTTATACCAGCCATTCCGGTAACAGCACAGACAAGCTCACATCACTGGGTAAAGGACTCATACATAAAAAAATCCCTCTGATATCCACAACCCATTTCACTGGGATCATCCTGGGTTGGCCTACTGTCAGGTTTGTGGATATCGAGGGATTTTTTTTAAATGATTTTTTTTTTAAATTAGGGTAAATAAAATCCCAGGACTGCTGTTTATGGTGGGCCCTTATTTTGAAAGGCCACATCAGATGGCTCTGAAAATCTGTGAGTGACATCCTGGGATGGCCGACTATGAGTGTCTGAAGTGAAATGGTTTGTGGATATCAGAGGGATTTTTTTTACATGATTTTTTTGAAATTACAGGAAATATCACAATCAGAATAGCCCTTATTGTCATCGCAAGTTACCAAAGTTACAAGTTACAACGAAATATAATCCCAGAAGTCATATGTTTGGAGGGCTCTTAATTTGAAATGCCACTTCAGGGATTTTTTTAAATGATTTTTTAAATCATAATAATAACAATAATACATTTTATTTAACAGCGCCTTTCAAAACACTCAGGGACACTTAACACAAGATTAAAAACACATTACAAATAAACACAACAACAGACAACGTAACAGCGAAAATAGAGAGAAATTACGGGTGATAGGCAGATTGAAACAGATGAGTTCTGAGTCTGGATTTGAACTGAGGAAGAGAATCAATGTTGCGGATGTCTGGAGGAGAGAGTTCCAGAGTGATGCCCTGCTCTCCATGGAGCTGAGGAGGGCGGAGGCCACAGAGAGGTGGAGAGAGGAGGAGGACCTGAGGGAGCGTGAGGGGGGGCAACATGTATGAGATGTGGATGGCTTTAAAAGCAAACGGAAGAATCTTGAAAATGACCCAGACAGGGAGCCCATGGAGCTGCTGGAGGACAGGGGCTGATGTGGTGAAGGGCAGGGGTCTTGGTGAGTTTTGGACCAGCTGGAGCTTCTGGAGGGATTTGTGGGGGACACCAGAGAGGAGTGAGGTGCAGTAGTCGAGGCGGGAGGTGATGAGGCTGTGGACCAGGATGGCAGGGGTGTGAGGGGTGAGAGAGGGGTGAGAGAGGGGAGAGAGAGGGGAGAGAGAGGGGCGGAAGCAGTTTATGTTACGTAGGTGGAAGTATGCAGACCAAAAGATGTTGTTAATGTGGGAGTGGAAAGAAAGTGAGCTGTGCAGGACGACACCCAGACTCTAGCCTGAGGGGACGGGGACACTGGAGCTGTCCACTGTGAGGGACAACCTGTTAGATTTGGAGAGTGTGGACTTGGTGCCAACAACTAGAGGTTGTTTTATTGCGGTTTAATTTCAGGAAATTAGAGGTGAACCAGGATTTGGTTTAGGGCTGAGCGATATAGCCAAAAAATTAAATCTTTTTTTATTCTGCTTAAAATCCGATTAATGATTTTTTTTTCTGTGTAAAGAAACACAATTACACATTTTTAAAAAAATAGGATAATTTATTGATAGCCAAAACGTCAGCATTTAACTGTGTAGGCAATATAGTTATTACTGAGGTAATTTTAACAAGAACACTTGCATGATGGGCACTGAACTGAAATAAAATAATGAAAGGAAAACTGGAGGAAAAAAAAACTATTTATAAGATCAAATACAGATCAAAGTTAAGCGGCAACAAAACATGCATTTAAGTTTCATTCTCATTTTTATCATATTTGCGCTCTTTATTTAATTTTGTGCCTTATATCGGCCTTTTCCTTTTTATTTTTCTGATAATTCGGCCGAGTGCATTATGGCAGAAGATGAGGCGCGAACCGTGTTTCACCGTTAAAAGCGCCACGGTGTGGGATTCTTGTGGCGCCGGGAGAGATCCGATCGGCGGGGGAGAGCGAGCGTTCTCTGTCCCTGGCTAGGGACTCTTCTCTAACTCTTCTCATCTGCAAGACAATGTTGACTGTATTCTGTGCTATAGTGCCAGTCCTCCTGGTGTGGCGACTGTGTGTATTACACGCGTCCGGTAAAAATGGCGGAGGGACAGAAAAAATGAAGCTTGATGTTGCAATTTAATATTTTTCACATCGATTGAAAATATAAAATCGAATTAATCGAATTAATTGGATATATCGCCCAGCCCTAATTTGATTATACACACTAAAAAATGTTGGGTCATTTCATTAACCCAATTGCTGGGTTATGAGATCAGTAACCCAATTTGGGCTATTATAATGCATTTGGAGTTATTTATTGCAACTCATGTGTTGGGTTACAGTCCAACAGACCCAACATAGATTTTTAAACTCAGCACATGGGTTGTTTTGATCACTGTTGGGTTGTCAACGGGTCCAAAGAAATTCAAAATAAATACTTTGAACATTGTTGACAAGTTTGTCATTGCATACTGTATTGTTTGCATGACCAAGTATATATTGAATTTTAAAAGGTTTCGAAAATTAGCTGTTTACAAGATATGTATATTATATACATTTCTCTAAGAATCAACATGGCCGCACGTTGATGCAGTGGTTAGCGCCCTTGCCTAACGGCAAGAAGGTCCTGGGTTCAAGTATCAGCTGGGGCTCGGCCTCTTTCTGTGTGGAGTTTGCATGTTCTCCCCGTGAGTGTGTGGGTTCCTTCGGGGTACTCTGGCTTCCTCCCATGGACCAAAAACATGCATGTCAGGTTAATTGGTCACTCTAAATTGCCCCTAGGTGTGAATGTGAGTGTGCATGGTTGTTTGTCTATATGTGTTAGTCCTGTGACAGACGGGTGACCCCGCCCTCGCCCACAGCAGCTGGAATCAGCTCCAGCCACCCGTGCCCCTGAGAAGGAGAAGCGGCATAGAAAACGGATGAATCAACATTTTTTGGAAGTTGAATTAACACAGAACTATAGTGAATTTGACCCAGAGTTTGGGCACATTCAACCAGTATATATGGTAAAATTGACCCAGGCCTGAAATTGATTTAATCCAAGTTTTGGATTAAATATGAGCACAATATTCAACCCAATCATATGGTAGAATCGACCCGGGGCTGAAACTGATTTTAACCCAATGATTGGATTTAATTTGTTAACCCATCTGTTGGGTTAAAAAGACCAACCCATGTTGTTGGGTAAAAATGACTACTGTTGGGCTGGTCCAACATTGATTACCTGTTGGGTTAAAAAATAAACCAATTTGGGTTGTTTTTTTAGGGTGTAGAGAGGTGGATGGAGAGTGGAGTTTGGTTTACTGGAAAGATACGAGGGGTAACCAAAAGGTCATAAAACACTAATAATAATGAGTTTCGACTTCTAGCCGTCAGATGTGCTGCAGGTAAGCCTTGTACATATCTGTGAAAAAGCTGAGCTCCCAGAGTTACACTGACGCCTGTCAGGAGCTATTTATAGTAACAGAGTGCAGCGGCGGTCTGCAATTTTTTCCAAAATGGCTACATTGACTGGGAAGCCAGAGCAGCGCAAACATTAAATTCTGCTTTTTGCTGGAAAAACAGCAGCAGAAACACTCAGCTTGTTGCAGCAAGCCTACAAGGATGCTGCTCTGGGGAAGACTCAGGTCCATGAGTGGTTCGAGTGGTTTAAAAAGGGCCAGATGTCGGCGCGTCAGGTCCGCTCAGCGTGAAAACAATGCTGAGCCGCTTCTCGGCTGTCCAGGGTCTCGTCCACAGCGAGTCTGTCCCTCCAGGTCAGACTGTAAACCAGGACTACTACAGGAAGTCCTCAGACGCTCCGTGAGGATGTGAGGAGGAAGCAGAGCGTCGTGGCGGAGTGGAGCCGGTTGATCCACCACCACAGAGCGCCAGCGGACACGGCGCTGCGCCTCACGCCGTTTCTGGAGAAGAATGAGATGAATCTCCTCTCCCATCCGCCTGATTCTCCAGATGAAGCCTCCAGGGACTTTTTCTTGTTCCCCAGGTTGAAGAAGCAGCTGAAGGGACAGCGGTTTGCAGATGTGGAGGAGGGGACAGAAAAATCACAGCCGGCCCAAAATGGCACAATTACGCACGGGTGTCATGACACATTGGTGAAGTGGGAGACACGGCTGGAGCGCTGCATTAATGCGGATGGAGATTATTTTGAAGGCGACGGTGATGTTTTATTTTGAAATGTCAGAAATAAAAAGTTACATTCAAATTCCAGGAACTTTTGAGTACGCCCTCGTAGAGCTGGGTGCCATCCACGTAGCAATGAACATTAAACCAAACTTTTCAGAAAATGTTGCTGAGGGGAAGGAGGTATATGATGAAGAGGAGGGCCCCAGGATGGAGCCCTAGGGCACACCAGAAGTGACGGGGGAGGCCTGAGAGGTGAAGGACTTGAGCTGGATAAACTGAGAGCTCCAGTGAGGTAAGACTGAAACCAGAGAAGGGGGGAGTGAGTGATGCCAATGGAGGAGAGTCTATTGAGCAGGATGGAGGGAGAAACAGTGTGGAAGGCCGAACTCAGATGGAGGAGGATGAGGATGGTGATCAGACTGGAGTCAGCTGCCATTAAAAGGTCATCTGTGATCTTTATTAGCACCGATTCAGTGCTGTGGCAGGACGGAAACCGGACTGGAAACATTCATAAAGACTGTTGTGGGTGAGATGGGAGTGGAGCTGAGAGGCAACAATTTCACTAAGATTTTGGAGATGAAGGGGAAGGTGAGAAATGGGGCGGAGGTTATTGAAGTTGTTATGAAATTACAGGAAATATAATCCCAGAAGTGCTTTTTTGGGAGGGCTCTTATTTTGAAATGCCACATCAGATTGTTCTGAAAGTTTGTGAGTGACATCCTGGGATAGACTACTGTCAGAATGAAGTGGTTTGTGGATATCAAAGGGATTTTTTAAAATGGTTTTTTGAAATCACGGTGAATATAATCACAGCAGTGATATTTTTGAAGGGCTGTTATTTTGAAATGCCACGTCAGATTGTTCTAAAAGAAAATGGTGAGTGAAATCCTGGGATGGCCGACAGTCATCCTGAAGTGAAATGGTTTGTGGATATCCGAGGGATTTTTTTTTTTTTTTACATTTTTTTAAATTAGGGTAAATGTAATCCAGAAGTGCTATTTCTGGAGGGCTCTTATTTTAAAAGGCCTCATCGGATTGCTCTGTATAAGCATGCACCACGACACTTCATTTTCTGAACAGAGGGATGGCCTTATTGCGGTTTCAATTTGTCTGGATGTTCTCTACAGGATCCTGGTCAATGTGTAGTGAATGGTGCACACATGTCAACTCATGTTCCGCAGAAGAATTCTTGTCATGTTAACGATGACAGTCTCAGCCATGCATCATGCTTGACACTGCTCATTGTCATGGAGACGGCTGACACTGACTAACGGGAGTTCCCTTTCAGTCAGTGCTGCTGCTCACAGACGTCTGGCTTTACCAGGTCTTTGCATGCTCTCCACCTCGTGACAGTTGCTGCTTGTTGAATTGTTGGCAGTGTCTATTGTCTGCAGTATCTGCTGTATGCTGTCTGTTTTATCTGCTGTGTCTGCTTTGTTGTCTGCAGTGTCTGTTGTCTGTTGTCTGTTGTCTGCAGTGTCTGCAGTGTTTGCTTTGTCTGTTTTCAGCTTTGTCTGCAGTGTCGTCTTTTGTCTGTTGTCTGCTTTGTCTGCAGTGTCTGTTGTCTGCAGAGGCACAGTTCAGGAACGAGAAGTGCTGCTTGCCATCAGATGTGGCTCAGTTTGCTTCAGGATGAAGTCTGAGGTTTAAAGCTTTGGTTCCTCTTCACATCTCTGTTTTCTGAAACACCCTGTCTCTTCTCTGGCCCAGCCTGTTCAGGGATTCGACTATGCCAAGAAGCACCTGGGGCGGACTGGTGACGAAGCCGTCTCTGTTACCAAGGAGACGCTGGTTTTGGGACTGCCTGTGAGAGACGCTCCACTGTCACTGTCACTGGACAAGATTTCCCACCAGGACGGGACAGGCAGCAAGAGACCTCCATCTGCTGCAGTGCACAGTGCAGGGTGAGACAGACACACACAGACACAGTGACGACCTCCTGTTCTGTCCCAGACGCCCAGTGTTTCGATTCCACTTTCCACCACCTCAGAAGCTGAGATCGAGTCAGTTACATAACCATTCCTGAAATACAAGGAGGAGGGAGGGAGGGACGGTGAGAGAGAGGGAGAGTGGGAGAGGGAGAGGGAGGAGGGGGGGAGAGAGAGCTAGCAAGCTCCTGGCTTAAAAGAAAGGCCTGAACCAGCCCTAACCTTCAGTTTTATTGAATTGAAAGGTCTTCAGCCTGGTCTTAAAGCATAGACTGTGTCAGCCTCCCTCACAGAGACTGGGAGCTGGTTCCACACACACATATATATGTGTGTGTGTGTATATATATATATATATATATATATATATATATATATATGTTCGTCCTTCGTAATCGAAAATGACAATGACATCTGTTATGAGGTGAGCTGCTAGCGATGTGTCCGGAGGTGGCTGATGAGGCCGATCCGGGCAAGGAAGCCTCGCCCGCAGGTCGGACAGTAGTGGGTAGGCGCTGTGCTGTTGGTAGTGGTGTCTCTGGCTTTGTTTGCTGCTCGCTTCTGCTCAGCTTGGAGGGTCCTGCGCTGCTCTGCTGCGTTGGCTCCTTTGCTGATAAGTTGGCACCAGCTGGGTTTGTCGGATGCAAGTGATTCCCAGAATTCAGTGCTGATGTTGAAGTCTTTTAGCGAGACCTTGAGGCTGTCCTTGCACCGTTTTATCTGCCCCCCAACTGTGCGTTTACCCTGACAGAGTTCTCCATAGAGGAGCTGCTTAGGAATGCGGTCGTCTGGCATTCGGGTAACGTGGCCAGCCCACCTGAGTTGGGCCTTGCGCATGGTGGTGGTGATGCTGGGGAAGTTTGCCTGCTTCAGGACCTCTGTGTTGGGGACTTTGTCCTGCCAGCAGATGTGGAGGAGGTTTCTGAGGCATCTGAGATGAAAGCGATTGAGCTGTTTTTAATGTCGCCTGTACGCAGTCCAGGTTTCCGAGCCACAGAGTAGGGTGGTGAGGATGACTGCTCGGTAGACTTTCAGTTTGGTCTCAAGGCTGATTCCCCTCCTCTCCCAGACTTTCTCCCTCAGTCTCCCAAATGCACTGCTTGCCTTGGAGATTCTCTTGTTAATCTCGGCATCAATGGTAGCTGTGCGAGAGAGGGTGCTGCCGAGGTAGGTGAAGGTTTTAACCGCCTGGAGAGACTGTCCATTAACTAAAATCTGTGGTTCATGGTATTGGGTGCCTGGAGCTGGCTGAAACATCACCTCAGTTTTCTTGGTGCTGATGGTAAGGCCAAAATTGCTGCAGGCTGCAGAAAAGCTGTCCATCTCAGCTTGCATTTCATGCTCGTCACTGGCATTAAGGGCACAGTCGTCAGTAAAGAGGAATTCTCTGAGAACAGTCTCTTTCACCTTCGTGATGGCCTGCAGTCTCCTCAGGTTGAACAGCTTCCCGTCGGACCTGTACCTGATGTTGATGCCAGGCTTGTAATCTCTGAAGGCGTCAGTCAGCATTGCCGAGAACACCATGCTAAACAATATCGGGGCCAAAACACAACCCTGTTTGACACCGTTGGTCACCAGGAAGGCATTGGATGGTTCACAGTCATCCAGAACACGGGCTGTCATGCCATCATGGAATTAGCGGACTATGGCTATGAAGGTGCTTGGGCAGCCAAATTTTCCCATAATCCTCCAGAGTCCATCCCAACTGACTGTGTTGAAAGCCTTGGTCAAGTCAACGAAGGTTGTGTAGCGGTCCCGGTGCTGTTCCATGCATTTCTCCTGGAGTTGGCGGGCAGCAAAGATTATGTCGGTGGTGCCTCGACCTGCGCGGAAGCCGCATTGACTTTCAGGAAGGAGACCTTGCTCCAGGTGATCCAACAAGCGGTTGAGGAGGATGCGGGCCAGGATCTTGCCTGCTATGGAGAGGAGGGATATTCCTCGGTGGTTGTCACAGGACTGGCAATTTCCTTTTAGCTTGTAGATGTGAACGATTGTGGTGTCCCTGAATTCTTGTGGCAGTTGCCCCTGGTTCCACATGGTCTGAAACAGGCTTGTCAGTTGGTTACGGATGGCTTCGCCACCTGTCTTGTACACCTCAACAGGGATGGCATCGGGGCCAGGAGCTTTTCCACTGGTCATCTGATCGATGGCTTCACTGACCTCTTCAGTCAAGGGAGGGGCATCAAGCTCTTGATTAATCGCCAGTTGTGGGAGGCGTGTGATTGCTTCATCGTTGATCGCTGCGGGACGGTTTAGCACACTATTAAAGTGGTCTGCCCACCTCTCGAGGACCTGCTTCTTATCTGTGAGCAGGGTTGAGCCATCTGTGCTAAGTAAGGGGGTTGATCCGGAAGATTGTGGTCCGTTGACAGCTTTCAGTGCATTGTAGAACCTCTTGATGTCATGTCTGTCAGCATAGTCTTGGATTTCATTGGCCTTGGCACTGAGCCAGGAGTGGAACGCAGCTTGGACTGAACTTTGCTGCGCATGTTGGTGAAGGCGGCTTTTTTTGCCGCACAGGAGGGGTCATGCTGATGGGCTCGGAGCAAGTAGTGTTTTTCTTCCAGCATGGTGTGGATCTCACCATCATTCTCGTAGAACCAGTCCTGGTGGTGTCTGGTAGGATGACTGAGCACTTCCAGAGCAGCAGAGTGAACTGCATCCCTGAAGGATGCCCACTTCTCATCAACACTGTTGTGGTCAGCCTGGAGAACCTCAAGTTTGCAATCCAGGTTCAATTGAAGTTTGTGAGCTATCTGGGGACATTTCAGTTTGGTTGTGTTTAGTTTCTTGGGTGTTTTTTGTCCCTGTGGCCTTCTCTTCGGCTGGATGAAGAAGTTCAGTTTGGAGATGATGAGGCAGTGGTCTGTCCAGCAGTCAGCACCGCACATGGCTTTGGTCAGTCGCACGTCATGCCTGTCCTTAGCCCAAGTAATGACATAATTGATAAGATGCCAGTGCCAAGAGCGTGGGTGCATCCATGATGTCTTGTTGCGGGTTGGTAGGCGGAACATGGTGTTGGTGATGGCCAGGTCATGTGCAGCGCACATTGTGAGAAGGAGGAGTCGTTGCTGTTACATTTGCCTATTCCATTTTTCCCAATGGTGTTGTGCTAGGCTTGGTGGTGGGGGCCAACACATGCGTTGAAATTGCCAAGAACAATGAGCTTCTCTGACTGAGGAACAGAAGAGATTAGGGAGACAAGCTCTTCGTAGAACCTGTCTTTGATTTCGTCTTGGTTTGTCATAGTTGGAGCATAGACACTGATCAGAGTAGCATTGGTCTTGTGTCCCAGTGGCAGCTGCATTTTCATCAGTCGGTCTTTGAGGCCCTCCGGGATGCTTACAAGGTTTGGGACATGAGTTGTTTTGATGGCAAAACCTAAACCAGTCTCTCTACGCTCCTCACTGCCGTGCCCACTCCAGAAGAATGTGTAGCTGCCGCCAGTCTCTGTCAGCTGGCCTTTGCTTGCGAAGCGTGTCTCGCTGAGAGCTGCAATGTCGACTTTATACCGAGCCAGTTCTCTAGCCACAAGCGCAGTTCTTCTCTCGTGTCTGTCAGCTCTGATGTTGTCGAGCAGAGTTCTTACATTCCATGACGCTAAGATGAGCACCTTTGCTTTCTTTTTGCTTGGGTTTTAACCGCTAGAGAGGGATCCCCGTCAGCCACGGTATGCTGACCAGGGTGAGGTGAGGCAGGCTTTTTTTGGGGCACCTTTTCTAGCCCCGTCCTCATTCTGTGGAGGCGAGAAGAGCGATCCTAAAAAGGGCTGCTCGGTCACTCAGGAGGCTGATGGACTCCACTGCTGCCTCAGTCCAGTGAAGAACGACCACAAGTCCTGAGCCACCTGTGTGCAGGTTCGCGGCTACAGCTTCCAGTGTATCCTCACCTGCTGCTTCGCCATTTCCGTATCGCCACAGGACTTGGGGGTTGCATGATGGTGATGTCATGACTTGCGCATGACTTGGATTAAAGTGAGGGAGACTTGCGCAGGATCAGCCTCACTCTCTCGTCCTGATGCGCCGGGTCCAGTGGCAAGACAGAGTCGAGATGGCTTGGGACAGACCAGGATGCGGGAGTTGAGGAAGGTGACAAGTATGCCATACAACTGCCTTAGGGGCTCCACTCCAGATTTACTGTAGGGTGTACTCCCTTAGCGTTTGTCTTTCCCAAGATGTCCACAAGGCATTGGAGCTATTTGACCCATAGCTGGGGGTTGGTTCATACGGCACCAGGGCGTATGCCTGCATGCCGCATGTCTGGGGGCCAACCTCCTCCGAGTCCTTGTAGCTCGGCCTGAGTCCGTGAGGTGCTCAGTTACCATGTCTCGGTACGAGGAACCGCTAACAATGGGTCATGCAGATGGAGAGGCTGTATACTGGCAGAGGGAGACTTACACACTCGGCTCCCCTTTTCGCATACTAGCTAGCCAGCGGTGTTAGCTGAAAGCGAGAAGTGACGAGCTTGACCACTGCAGCTCCCACACAAGACGCGTCACACTGACAACATAACAGGAGCCTGATAGCTGAAAGCTCTGCCTCCTGTTCTACTGTTAGAGAACCTAGGAACCTCCAGCAGACCAACAATCTGAGAACGAAACATTCTCCTGGGACAGTATGGGACTAACAGCTGCTTAAGATATGATGGGGCCTGGTTTTTCAGGGCTTTATAGTTTAAGAGGAGGATTTTGAATTCTATTCTCGATTTAACAGGAAGGCAGTGAAGAGAAGCTAATATTGGGCTGATATGATCTCTCCTACCTGTTCTTGTGAGAACTCTTGCTGCAGCATTTTGAATGAGTTGGAGACTTTTTAGGCAGTTATTGGGGCCCCCTGATAACAAGGAATTACAGTAATCTATCTGGAGGTGGATTATCTGGAAATGATGGATTAATTTCTCAGCATCGCTCTGAGTCAGCATGTTCCTGATTTTAGAAATATTACGCAGGTGAAAGGAGGTCCTGCAGACCTGTTTAATGTGGGATTTAAAGGTCAAAGATCACTCCCAGGTTCCTCACAGTGTTACTGGGAGTTAAAGGAATACTCAGACAATTTTGGACCCACGCCCTTTCCCTATCATTGACAAAGTGAGACAAGCTCAAAAATACCTTTTTTGTGTCTGTGTGTCCAGTGGCTGGATCCCAGCTGTTAGCATCGTAGTTAGCTCAATTGCTGGAGGTGATAAGGAGAGAGAGCGGGACTGACAAAAGTGGACAAAATGCTCCTTACAGTGTCCAGGGGAGGTGTATTAGCACGGGAAGTAAATCCAAATGGTTATAAAACATGTTAAAAGACTTTTGAACCCGTTAAAGTAACGTTTTGATACACAGACCTGCACATGCGCAGTGCTCCGCGGGAGGATATGCCGGCACTCAGCGGCAGAAGTAAGAAAAGTGCGCCCGGTGAGTTTTGTTGCCTTCTTCCTGCTGCTACTGCTGTGCGCTGGTATAATTAAATTAAACACGAGGAAAAATGGACTGAAACAGAAAGGCGATGGATCGTACCGAAACAAGCTGGACCTGTTCAGACCCGTTGGGCCCACTTACCGTTCCTGTTGTGGAAAAGGCTGCCTGGAAGTGAAACGTCCAAAACATCGCAGCAGCACGTCGCTATAGGCTTGTTAGGGCACGAACTATTGTCTGAACTTTAGTGATGGGCATTTTGTCTTGAAGAAGACACACATATACTACAGCCAGACACACAAACACTGCAGCCATACATATAAATACTACAGCCAGACAAACAAACACTACAGCTAGACACACAAACACTACAGCATGAGAACTGTGACATGCTCTGTAAAAAGGGTCAGCAGCGCCTATTTTGTCTGAGGAAGCTCGCTAAATTCCAGGTAGACAGAGGCCTGACGAAAATGTTTTACTGTGCTTATATCGAGTCCGTTATCTCCTTTTGTATCCTTTGTTGGTACAGTAATCTTACTGTTAAGGACAAAAACTCCTCAGGGAAAATTGTGCGCGTTGCTTCCAAAGTAGCCGGGGTGAAGTTCAGCAGCCTGGAGGAAATTTATAATATTCAGCTGCTTAAGAAAGCCAAGAACATTTGCAGAGACGAAACCCCCCCTCTGCATCAGGAGGATCAGCTCCTTCCCTCTGGCCTCCGCTTCACTGTCCCTCTAGCTACTAAAAACAGATATAAATGTTCCTTTGTGCCTCTCTCCATCCGCGCTTTAAATGCCGAGAAGAAGAGGAAGTAACAGCATGTCCACCAGTCTCCATGCTTTACTATGCAACTACTGCACATCTGCTGACAGCGGTTTGTCATTTCTTGTTTGCCGTCTGGAATGTTTCGCACAGCTTGGTTTTATGGGTCCACCTTGCTGATCTGCTTTTTATTTGTACTGGAGCTGATTATGCACCGAGGTTTGTTATGCTTTATGTTGTCTTGTATATTTATGTTATGTATGAACGTGAACTTACTGCACACTGAATCGCCCTCCAAGGGACAAATGAATAAACTGAACTGAACTGAACAGCCAGACAGACTCAAGTCTTTGTGACGGCTGCAAAGTTTTGTGACTCAGTTGTGTGGACGCCGGTGGACTGCAAGGTGCATATTGTTTTCCTTAATTTTATTTGCAGTGATATTTGTTTGCACAAAGACTTTTGCACCGTATTTGAACTGTAGCTAACTTTGACAGTGTTGTTGCACTACACAAGAAGGTTGATAATAAACAGTAAAGATTTTGAAGGAGGAACTGGTCTGACATTACTGCATGGGCAGGGTTTTCCTCAGTGTTTTACAAAATCTTTGCAAATGATTAAGCACAGTAAGGATAGATTTAGCACAATTCCCAGGTGAATAGGTCATGTTGATCTAAACTGATTGATTGTTTCTCAGTCTAATGGTTGTTATCTCCAAAACATATCAGCATCATTTCATTGTATCAGTCACCATGAAGACCAGAAATGCATATGAGGGTGAGGAGGACAGTCAGGATGGTGAGGAGGGAGACCAGTGAAGAAGTGAGCTTTGATCATTTACAGCACTCTGGGCTACATACAATTTTCCTTTTTGTTTTGTTTTGTTTTTTTTTTCTTTGTTTTATTTTACACTATATTGAACTCCAATGGATGGAGGTTGCTCTGTGTGTGAATAAAAATTATAACAGTTTCCTTGGAGGCATGAGAGCAATGTGTGAATCAGAACTTGAAGGTTCTTCTTCCTGTAAAATGCTTTTTGTCTTCATTTTCTTATACACGATATTTTCTGTTAGCTAAAAAACCCAAAGAAGAAAATAAAAACTATCACAGGAATCACTGTGAATGAAGGACTGGGCTCAGACAGAAAGGTAGATGAGGAATATTTCAGTGGTCCTCTGCCCTTAATGACAAAACACCGAAACATTTTGACTGTCAGTGCTCACACAATGTCAAAAGGACAAAGCATTTTGAGGGCATTGACCATTTGTTTGAGAAAGAAATTAGTTTTTCCTCCTGAGTGAACTGTTTTGGAAGAGATCTGATCTCTGACAATTGAACCGTGGTGTTTTGCTGAGCCGTCCAGGTTGTTTTTGACAAGAGAACCAAGAGAACTGAGAACATCCAGTCTGTTTTGAGAAATGAGCTAAAATTGTTGGGAAGGATCTTTACATTTTGGAGGCTCTGACTGTTTATATGGGAAAGAAATGTAGCTTTGAAACATGTGTGAACAGTTTTGGGAGAGAGATGAGCGAACTATGGAAGTGAACTATGGTGTTGAGCTGAATTGTAAGACCATTTTGCCAAATTATCTTCGAGTTTTGAAAATGTAATTTCAGTTTCAAGAAATGAGCCAAACCAATGGAGAAAAACTGTAATAACTGATTCTGGCCAGCCTGCAGCCCTGGTCATTTTAGATCTCACCGCAGCTTTTGATACTGTGGACCAGGAGATCTTATTAGATCGTTTGCAATCCTGTGTTGGAATTAAAGGCACAGTCCTAAAATGGTTTAGGTCCTACCTCACCGGAAGGCACTTCTCAGTGAGCCTCGGCTCATTTTCGTCAGTTACAGTAAAGCCCCCTTACAGTAAAGCCCTCTTGTGGAGTCCCCCAGGGCTCTGTCCTTGGCCCCACTCTATTTTCTATCTATATGTTGCCTCTTGGGTCAATTTTTCGCAAATATTAGCTTTCTTTTCATTGCTTTGCTGACGATGTACAAATTTTTTTGCCATTGCAGGCTGAAAATGCATGTTCATCTTTACAGCAGTGCCTCCAGGAGGTAATGGATTGGATGAATTTGAACTTTTTAAGTTTAAACAAAAACAAAACCGAAATGATTCTCTTGGTAAACCTGGGCCTACTATTGATTGTGGTTTTTCCTGCAGCCCTCTTGGAAAAAACCTAGGAGTTCGTATTGACAGCTCCCTCAGCTTGGAAAAACAGATCAGTTCAGTGATTAAAACAGGCTTTTTTCAGCTACGTCTGATATCTAAAGTTAAACCTTACTTACCTTCTGAGCAGTTGGACATACTAATCCATGTGTTTATCACATCACGTTTGGATTATTGCAACTCGCTGTACATTGGTTTGGCTGCTTGTTCTCTGCGTCGGTTACTGGCGGTACAGAACGCCGCCGCCGCCTCCTGACAGGGCGAGGCGTGTTGATCATATCACTCCTGTGCTGCAGTTTCTCCACTGGCTCCCTGTCTGTTTCAGAGTCCAATTTAAAATCTTGCTGCTTGTTTTTAAATCTCTAAATGGCCTAGCGCTCGCGTATCTGACAAAAATGTTGTGTTTGTATAGACCTGCCAGAGCTCTGAGGTTGTGTGACCAGCGACTTCTAGCATGTCCTCGCTCCAGGTGTAAGAGCAGAGGCGACAGAGCCTTTGCAGTCGCGGGACCACAGCTTTGGAACCGTCTCCCTCTGAACATCAGGTCTGCCCCCTCGATCGAAATTTTTAAATCACAGCTTAAAACCCACCTTTTTACATTGGCCTTCAACACAACCTGAACCAGACAGTGTGCCTTATATTTTTAAATAGTTTTCTTTTTCTTTCTTTCCTTCTTGTATGTTATATTTTAATGCTTGTTTAAAATTTGTGCAGCATTTTGGGCAGTGGCTACTGTTTTAAATGTGCTATATAAATAAATTTGACCTTTGACCTATGACCTATTTCTGAAAAAAAGTACAGTTGGGGTCATATGTACAAACATGCAAATACAACTAAATCTATTGTGCAAACATGTCTGTCACCATAGTTTGTAGCAGATCGATCACTAACAATGCAGATCAAACTTAAAGGTTGTATAGAAGATCTTTATTAATAACAAAAATGAATTAAAGCTAAAAAAAATGGCGTTATTAAGCTGTAGCAGCCTTGTTTTTATCGTGATCAAAAAAAACAAAATAAATATTAATCAACTCTGGACCTTGTAAAACCAACATTACTTTAGTCAATCAATAACGAGGTAGCCTCGTTATCTATTGGTTTTCTAACATGTGAATCAACCTCTCTATATTTGCAGCGTAACTGTCATTCTTCTACCTACGCCGTTTTCGTAACCCCCTACCTCACGCGCTCCACCCTGCTCCCCCAATGCCAGGCTCTGCTGCTGCGATCAACAGTTTGTTTCAGTTCAGTTTACCTTTTCACCTGTAGATTTGAGACAATTGCCACAAACAATGTATGTTTTAATCTTAAAACACGACTTGTATGAAAAAGTCCAGAGAGTGAGAGAAGGAGGGCGGGGGGGGGGGGGGGGGGGGTTGTTTACGCCTGCATGCTGCAGCCACACAGATCAGCTGTGAGCTCCAGTGTCTGCTCCAGTCCTGCAGCTCCACACAAATCTCCCCGTCCTTCTCTGATCCACCGAGACCAGGGACGGCTCAGGGACAGGGTTTTACTCATATTTGCTGTGTTTTGTGTTGTTCAAAAGGACATGTTGGTAGCTATGTGTTAGCGCTACGATGCTAAGTTGCTACATGCTACATGCTACTCAGCTCGCACATGCACGAACTTTCTGCGTAAGAAGGAGGCGTTCCTCCGTAGAGAGCAGGGGAGGAGGGGTGTGGGTCACGCATGCGCAGCATTTCAAAAAGAACTAACTGGATTTCTCTCTCCATGGAAAATCCTCGATACAACCTTAAAATGAACATACTGCTGATTCTGTTTGACATCTTTCTTTCTCACTGTCTCTCTCTTGCTCTGTCTCCCTCTGTTGCCATGGGAACTACAGGCGGTTGCCAAGTGAGGAGGAAGGCTCAGTGTCAAGTAACGGCTCTGGGAAGCTGAACACCAGCAAAAGCTCATCGGCACGAATGACTGTGACTGGAAGCAGCAGCAAGAATGGAAAGGAGGAGCTGCAGAGGAGAGGTAACAATGGTAAGGGGGAGGGGGACAAGGGAGGGCAGGAGGGAGGGCAGGAGAGAGGAGGAGGACGAGTGGGCAGCCTTCCACCTTACTTTTTGTTTTGATTATTTTGAATAGCGTTCCTCTGCTAATCCTAATGAGTCTTGCACTGTAGTTTTCTTGCTTCGGATCCTCCGATCCACTTTCTCCACCGGTGCAGTAACTAGGCACCAACCTGCTAAAGCCTGGTCCATGCTTCACATGTCTGTGTGTGTGCATTCCGCATTGATCGCTGTGACTTAAAAATCCTCATCAATTCCTGTCTGCTGCGGTCCGCACGGATTAGTCCGCGGACAGCCACGCACAGCTCAAATTTTATGACTGCTTTGCACTAGTATGCGCATGCGCCAGAGCGCCACAGCAAACAAACCATGACGGACACCAACTTTGAAAAGTGACTGTGTGGAGCCATCAGGCTGTAGCTCCACCTACAAAGACATCCAGAGAGTGAAACACTGGTGGACGGAGACAGCAGACTCTGTCTGGAGGGAGGAGAAGGTCTGCCGACAGAAAAAGTATCTAATCGCTCAGGCGCCATGACTCACGCCATGACTTGACATGATTCAGAAACAGGAAAAAAAAGGTTAAACAAACTCTAGTACTAAATGATAACAGCCTGGCAATGTATGTGCCTCATGTTCTATAAATAATCAGTAATAAAAGCACAGATAAACAGCGTGGGGTGGCAGAAAAACTCCCCGAGGATGCTTGGATCAGTGCGCATGCATAGAACTCGCACTGCGTCAGCCCAAAATGTAGCATAAGAGAAAGCCTGTGTGCATCGGTGGTGTGCGGATGTGGACATATGAAGCATGGACCAGGCTTTACAGCCATCTCTCAGCTGTCAATCTCGTCGCACCGGGCAAAGGGCTGATGGAACCAACAACCGTCTCACTAGGACGCTCAACTTTCCTCCCTTCCACCATCATGTACGGGCAAATGTGGGCAGGTGGGGGATTTTAATATGTGCAGTCTGAAGTATGTAGCCTTATTAATGTTTACGCGTGCAAGTGTCTGTGTTTATCACTTCATGGCCACGGGTATCTGCACAGAAATAGGTTTGGAAAAGGCCCGTCACTCTGCCTCCAATGTTTATCTTTTGGAAGAAGCCAGCTTTTCAACCCAGGGAGGGCGATGAGAAGGGAGGTGGTTGGTATGCTGTGAATCCATGATGATTTGAGCTTGAACAATAGATTTTTTTTCTGATCTTAGTCCCGTCTATTTCTCATTTTAGTTCATCCTTTAGTGCTATCAAGTTCTTACCAATCTCATCCAGCCGAGCGCTCATGCTCCAGACTGAGCGATGTGGTTTGAACAGCTCTGTGAGTTGGCTCAAAAAGTAATCCATTCGGCACATCTAGTCTCTGATCTGATCCAGCCTCTAGTGAACTTCCTTGGAATGGGCTTCCATCCTACGATCCTACGAGAGAGTTCCTCGGTCTGTGATTCCATCCCTCTTTTTCCAATTGCAGTGGTGATTTATCAAAGCTGACAGCTGCAGGGCCTCATTATTGGCTGCTGTCTTGCACTTTTTTCAGTAGATTGGGGCAAAAGCAAGGCCAATTAGATCTCCTCTTATGAACACAAAGATGTACACATCTTCGACATCCAAAATTAAAGAGCTGTCAGGCACATGACTTTCTACTTGTTCCAAGCCTCCATTGTGTAGCCCGCAGGAAAAGTCCCTTTAGGACATGTAGACTCTGCCAAACCAGCAGTCCTTGGTTAAAAAAAAATCTTGTTAATTGTATTGACGCACCAGCTGATCATTTCCATGATTTTCAAATCAAGGATTCACGCAGTCGGGCAGAAGTTTCCAAATGTTAACACAGGACAAATTTAGACAGGACAGCTGCAGTGAGCAGAGCAGAGAGAGATAAAGGAGGGGGGAGAAAACATCCGCCTGCTATCAGACACTGAAGAGAGGACATATAAAGAATAAATCATCTTCTCAGACCTCATCACCCTCCAAAACCGAGGCCACAGAGGAGCGGTGCAACATAGACGTCACTTTGGTTGAAGAGCTGGAAGAGAGTTGGCAGACTGCAGGGTGAAGCAGAGCCTTTAACACAGGTGGAGTTAGGAGGAAATAAAGGAAGACTTGGTGTCCCACTCTGAGGGGCTGCCTTTCACGGTGATGAAGGGCGATGTCTTCATCAACCTTCAGAAGACAGGTTGAATGATCAGATGTGTCTGGTGTGTCTGAATGATCAGAGGTCTGGATGTCCAGTGCAGTCCAGTCTAGTCTTGTCTATGACCAGTGATGTGGGATATGAGCTTGTAGCGACCGGGTAGGGCCCTACATGTTTCACCCAGCATGGGTGAATAAATGTTTGTGCTGTCGTTTTAATATGCCAGACTTGTGTCACTGTTGTTATATAATCTGGGGTCATGTTTTGTGACTGTAAAAATATGGGAAAAGTCCTTCTCTGGACGTTTGTATCCGGTGCAGTATTCTATATAAGGGCTAAGGGGGTGGCGTCACACACCGTCCTGAGGAAGTCACCTGCCGAAGGAGCAAAGCCATGGAGTGTTTTCCAGGGGGAATCTGTGCCACAGGGATTGTGACTTTGTGCCTTTGGATCCACTGGATTATCAATTACTGTCCCACGGAGCTACTGGGCTGGAGAGGAGGAGCTTTGGGGACCAGAGGACTGAGGATTGAACGGGCCGTGAGTAATAACTGCCACCGGCCACTCAGTCAGTCTCCTGCCGGGACGTGCCCCTCAAACTTTGGGGACATGGGGGGGGGGGGTTTGGACATCGTGGCGCATCTTATATTTATTTTCTGGACTTCCCGCATTGTGCGCCATTTTCTGTTGAAGTTTATGAAGAGGAGTGCTCGAGCGTCGGGTTGCTTGTTTTCTGTTGGGGGGAGGGGGTCTTATTAGACTAAGTACCATGTTTTGTTCCAATCGTATGTTTCTGGTCTGCCTGTCAATCACCCCTGCTGATTGGTGTTTATCCGCCCATGACCTCTTTAGGCGTAGCGGCAACATCATGTTGGAAGTGACAGGCGAGTTGTTACAAGCTTTTGCATTTAATTTTCACTCGGCAGTTATTTTTACCTCTTGCTCCTCCACTGTCTCTCAGATCCTTATGAGGACCATTCAGGCTCTCTGCACCTCATCACTATCAAACCTATGACAGCCCAGCCCACCTACTCGTACCCCTCGTCCTCTTCTCACAGCCAAGACTCTGTGGCGGTAAATGGAGAGGTAAGTCTTTGCATACACATCTGTATCATGTCTGTTGCAGAGCAGTCCTTGTTTTAGGTGTCTATCACCGTTACAGTGATCCATATCAGTCCTATTTAACGGAGCTATTGTGTAATAGAGTGAATGCATGCCTAAAACTAGCATAATTTCCCTCTCACTAAAGGAGTGATGCTGTCCAGTGGACAGCTGTTGTGTGGTCTGATCGCAGGGATTATTTTCTTTCGACTTGCACTGAGAAAATACTAATTCTTTATCGAAATCGGCATTGCAGCAGTAGAGCTCTCAGAAGCAGGAGTGGAAAACACTGCTCACAGCTACTGGTCTGGCCAAAAATTGAATTTGCCAAAACTACTCCATTTATTGTATATGCTTGCTGATGTGGATCTGTTGGGTTGCTCTGTAAAAGTGTCTAGAAATGATTATGTTGTAATTGGCACTTCATGAATAAAGCTGAATTGAATTGAAATTGTTTTGCAGACGAACCACACTGGACTGAAGCAGAAGTCCGACATTGAGCACTACAGAAACAAACTGCGACAGAAGGCCCGGAGGAAGGGCTATGGGGAGTTCTCACTGTCCGAGAGCAGTAGCTATGGCTACAGCCACCGTGGAGCCCGGCACAGCCGACATGACGGGGGGCTCAAAGAGCCAATGACAGCAGAGGAGAAGAGAGCGTCCTTCGCGGGATGTCATAAGAGGTGCAGAGTTTAATTCAACCATTCAAAGGTCACATGTCCAACTTCTTACGATCAGGACAGTGATAACTGTGTTTTAGCTACTTCATCAGTTCTTCAAGTCCCACTCCAATCCCCCTTCGAAGCTATTTTAAAGCATTCTCAGGAGCATTTAAATTCAAAGTTGCTCTTCCTCAGGACGTGCTGCACCACTACAGGAAAGAACGCTGTTTGAAAAGAGAAGTTCACCATGTTTGAAAGCTAGCCTCTAAAAGATTCATAAAATAAGTTAAAAGGTGAGTTTGGGATGAGGTCCAGGGGACGTGTGGTGGACCTCACTGAGGAAAAGAACTTTACCAAGGTCTCAGGATAACCCAGGTTAACACTGTCCAGGTTTGGTCAGAAATAAAACTGTCAAATGCACTTAAAAACACATTATTATGGGAGGATACAATATTGGATATGATGGTAAAATTAATTTAGCAAAATTCAGTTTTAGAGCCTCTGCTTGCTCAGGCCATGTCTTTGAAGCTCACTCTCGTCAGCTGACAAAAACTGTTTTGATCACCTGTAGAAATATCTCTATGGCCAGAAAAATGATGTCCAAGTCTGACCTGGAACTGACTATTCATGATTTTGTTTCATATTGTATTGATTCTTATGATCTTTTCACTTGTTTTGACATGACTGTTAACTGCAAATGGTACAAAACTCTGCAGCTAGACTACTGACAGGAACACTTAGAACATCCCACATTACCCCGTTCTGTATCGTCTTCATCAAGAACATCCAACACTACACTATTCACAGAACCCGAGAGAACCCAGGAGAAATGACAGAACCCTGGACAACCCTCTGAACCAAGGTAAACTAGTGGAACTTGAGAGAACCCATAGAACCCATAGAACCCTGGACAACCCATAGAACACAGAACCATGGAGGGACCTATAGAACCCCTGGATAACTCACAGAAACCAGGAGAAGCCATAAAACAATGGAGAGCCCACAGAATCCAGGAGAAGCCATAGAACCAGAGAGAACCCACAGACCCTTGTAGAATCCACAGAACCATGGACAATATACAGAACCCTGGAGAGCCCACAGATTCCAGGAGAAGCCACGGAATCAGAGAGAGCCCTTAGGCAGGTCCATTAGCGTGTCCTCAGAAGCCACCCTGTTCTCTGAGCAACCAGATCAGCTGCACTCCAAAAATGGTTTCCATGCAGATCTCATGGTTCTATGAATGTTCCAACAGCTCCAGATTCATTCCTTCAGTACATTTCAAACAGCTGTCACAGCTTATCTTAGATCCTGTCACACCACATCCAGAATGTCTGCTTCTATTTAGATTGTTAATGAAAGCACACAGAGGGGATCTGGGCTTTGAGACTGAGAAGCTGCTGACTTTGTTTTCTACTTGTACTTTCACTGTTCTGCCACTAGATGGTGTGTGCATAATCAGAGTTCTACTTACTTTTATCCACATTCCTGAGTAGAAGTACAAGTTGATAAATTTCAGACTTTCTGTGGGAATGTTGGTACACTCACAATATAGAAAGTGAAAGATAAATGAAGCACCTGGAGATATTATGGGACTGTGTGTCCTATAATCCTTTCCATTAAAATTTGTATCATATAATGTAATCATAAATGTTAAAGTACCTTTGTGCTGGTTGATGGGTGTAGCATGACCTGTTTCAGAGGGTCTACATCTGGAGGAGGCCTCCAAGTGGGTCCAGGACCTGCTGTGGAGATTCTGCCTCAAGTGGAGACTTCCAGGCGGGTACAGGACCTGCTGCTTCAAGACATTAGTGGCAAGAGAAATATTAAACTTTTCAAATTCATTGAAGTAAAAGAGGACCATTTGAACCAACAATATTTAGAGAATTTAAAGATATTCAGACAGTAGACGGTCTATCACTGAATATAGACATTAAACTCTCCATTTTGGTGGAGAGTTGGCCCTTTGTTTGTATCAAACTCAGCCAAATTTCATATTTGATGAACAAATATGAAATCCAGTTGAACAGTTTCAGTTTGGACATCAGTGTAATGTCAACCTGTCCCATCCACAGTTTAACACTCTGGTCTTTCTGTCTCTCAGGTTTTCCCACCCTCGAGAGCCCACTTACTGGAGTCGTCAGTCCCTGAGTAGCCCAAGTCCGGTGGAGACGGAGATGGACCTGCTGGTGCTCAGAGAGAGGTCCAGGAGAGGCATTCGCAATAATGGATATGATGTAAGTGAATGAACCTCTGGAACCAGGAACAGGGTCTAGTGAGACCTGAAGGACGGAATGTAGCAGACTGAACAAACCAAGCAGCTACAACATGGACATCTGGAGACACAGTGAGACAGGTCTGAAGACAGAGAGACACAGGTTTAGAGACGGTGAGATGGTGGGGTGACAGAATGTCTAACCCTAGCTACAGTGCCGAGACGCCCTTTTAAAGATTTTAAATGACATTAGGTGGAATTTAGATAACAAAAACCTGACAGTATTGCTTCTACTGGACTTGAGTGCCGCTTTTGACACAGTAGACCACCACATTTTAATGAATAGACTGAGACACCTGGTGGGTGTCTCAGTCAGGCCAACAGGTACGCATTTTGCTTAGCAGGTACGTAATTTGACATGAAAACACACCAGTACGCTCCGCCTCGTTAAACGACGCAAAAAGCACAGACAAAGCCACAACAACAAAAGGGGGTGAAGAGAAGGAAGAGAGTGCAAGGATACCACCTTTTTTTTTTTTGAGAATATAGCTGGCAGTGATCTGGAGTGTACAAACTGAGCATTCAAGTATGAAGTTGCACCAGAGCATCTGGAGAGATTATGCATGTATGACCTCTGACCTCTGAGAAGGCCAGGAGCAGGCCAGAGAGGCCCTCAGGGCCCAGATAACTGGCAGCCATCCCAGAGCCCAGATCCAAGCTGCCCCCCCCAGGCAGATGCCCACGCTCCGGTCCAGAAGAGGGCAGAGACAAGCCCCGGCCGGGAACCCCAGCCACGACCGACAGGAGCTGTCCCCCCTTCCCCCGCGGTGGGCAGAGCCGAAGGCCCAAGAACCCAAGAGCCAACCGTCCCCACTCAGGCCGGGGACCATGACCATGTCCAGGAGAACCGACCCACACAGGCAGCTACCTGCCAGCACCCCTTCAGCGCTCCAGCCACATCCAGGGCATAACCCAGCGCCCCCCAACACACCCTCCAAATACACTCACATTCCCGCTTCATCCATGTCCTGTGGGAGACCCCCCCCCCCCAGAGGGCAAGGGAACACCGAACCCCACATCCAGCCCCTCCCCCCAACCGCCACCTCTGCAGACAGTTATGCACCCCCCGGGAGCCAGCAGCTCCCCAAACCACAGCCAGTTCAAACTCCAGGGTTGTGGGGGAACAACAGACCCCCCCCCCGACCAGAAGGGACCCGGAGACCGGAGTGCAGAAGACCCCATTGCCCTCTACTCCCCCACTCTCATGAGAGTTGATGAATTATATGTTGTTTGAGATTAAAATTGAGGGGCTGTAAATTTGTAATCGTCATTTTTAAATAATTCTTATTATTCATAATGACACACACACACACACACGCACCCCCCTCCCCAATGTTGAGACTGGAGCAAAAAACTGAAGAAAGGAGTAATCAAGAATGCTCAAAAGTTTCAAGTCTCTGCACAAGTTCTTTTAATTCAGTGGGAGGTTGATCAGACAGAGAGAGAACCTGAATGCTGCAGTAGATGAATACAGCGCGCCCCAGGCCTCAGCTATGAAGATCTAACAGCGTCACAATCTCCAGCAGAAATGGCCCCGATGTCTTCCTCGCTCGAGAAGTTAAACCTTCATGTATGCATTACTAAGCTGGTTGATGGTTACATTTTGATAACACTCTGAGGCGCATCTGTTGTTTTTCTCCATGAATACAGTTGTCCATTGTCTTATGAGACACAGAAGCTTTTTTTCTTGTGTAGGGAGAGAACAGGGAATTGGTCCACTCCTGAACCTTGAAACCGGCCTGGGACCATCAGAATGCACACAGAATGAGCATTCAGTTACAGCCTGTTGTACTGAAGGCCTCAAAATCATGAAACAATAAAAGAATATGTATATCCATCCATCCATCCATCCATTTTCTACCGCTTATCCAGGGCCGGGTCGCGGGGGCAGCAGTCTCAGCAGGGATGCCCAGACTTCCCTGTCCCCAGACACTTCCTCCAGCTCCTCTGGGAGGATCCCAAGGCATTCCCAGGCCAGCCAAGAGACATCGTCTCTCCAGCGTGTCCTGGGTCTTCCCCGGGGTCTCCTCCCAGTGGGACATGCCGGAACACCTCCCTAGGGAGGCGTCCAGGAGGCATCCTAAACAGATGTCCGAGCCACCTCAGCTGGTTCCTCTCGATGTGGAGGAGTTGCGGCTCTACTCCGAGCTCCTCCCTGGTGACTGAGCTCCTCACCCTATCTCTAAGGGAGCGCCCAGCCACCCTACGGAGGAAGCTCATTTCGGCCGCTTGTATCCGGGATCTTGTCCTTTCGGTCATGACCCAAAGCTCATGACCATAGGTGAGGGTGGGAACGTAGATTGACCGGTAAATCGAGAGCTTCGCCTTTCGGCTCAGCTCCTTCTTCACCACGACGGACCGATACAACGACTGCATCACTGCAGCCGCTGCACCGATCCGCCTGTCAATCTCACGCTCCATCCGTCCCCCACTCGTGAACAAGACCCCAAGATACTTGAACTCCTCCACTTGGGCTAGGGTCTCTCCACCAACCTGGAGGGGGCAAGCCACCTTCCTCCGGTCGAGGACCATGGCCTCGGATTTGGAGGTGCTGATCCTCATCCCTGCCGCTTCACACTCGGCTGCGAACCGCCCCAGTGCATGCTGTAGGTCCGGGTTCGATGAAGCCAACAGGACAACATCATCTGCAAAAAGCAGAGATGAAATCCTGTGGTTCCCGAACCGGACCCCCTCCGGCCCCTGGCTGCACCTAGAAATTCTGTCCATGAAGATTATGAACAGAACCGGTGACAAAGGGCAGCCCTGCCGGAGTCCAACATGCACCGGGAACAGGTCCGACTTACTGCCGGCAATGCGGACCAGACTCCTACTCCGGTCATACAAAGACCGGACGGCCCTTAACAAGGGGCCCCGGACTCCGTATTCCCGGAGCACCCCCACAAGACACCACGAGGGACACGGTCGAATGCCTTCTCCAAATCCACAAAACACATGTGGACTGGTTGGGCAAACTCCCACGAACCCTCGAGCACCCTATGGAGGGTATAGAGCTGGTCCACTGTTCCACGACCAGGACGAAAACCGCATTGTTCCTCCTGGATCCGAGGTTCGACTATCGGTCGGATCCTCCTCTCCAGTACCCTGGAATAGACTTTCCCGGGGAGGCTGAGGAGTGTGATCCCCCTATAGTTGGAGCACACCCTCCAGTCCCCCTTTTTAAACAGGGGGACCACCACCCCGGTCTGCCAATCCAGAGGCACCGTCCCCGACAGCCACGCGATGTTGCAGAGACGTGTCAACCAAGACAGTCCCTGCACATCCAGAGACTTAAGGTACTCAGGCTGAATCTCGTCCACCCCCAGTGCCTTGCCACCGAGGAGCTTGCCAACCACCTCAGTGACTTCAGCTTGGGTGATGGACGAGTCCACCTCTGAGACCTCAGCCTCTGCTTCCTCCACGGAAGACGTGGCGATGGGATTGAGGAGGTCCTCAAAGTATTCCTTCCACCGTCCAACAAAATCCCCAGTTGAGAATATATATATATGAGGTAAAAATATTGTGAACAGTTGAATCAGTACATCTTCATTAGAATGCGGATAAAATTGTAAATTAACAAGTGAATCTCAGCATAATGATTTAGAGTGTGAATAATATGGTGGATAAATGAGTGATCACAGCATAATGATTAGAATGTGAATACATTATACAACACCAACCACACACACACACACACACACACACACACACACACACACACACACACACACAAACTCACAACATGTAACATTGTCTGAACATTAACCAGCCATTGTTTCTATGTCAGAATTTCTGTCGGCAACAACGGTGCATTTATCTTTAGCCGCGGAGCTAATATTGTGCCGGAGCAGAAACGAGATGAACACGCTCAGTTTTCAGGTTCCTGAGCCCCACATGGATTCATTTCAAGTTAACTTACCTTTAACTCGCTACACAGTTGCAGGTGGCGGTCCGTAGATGAGCCATCATGTTGGACGTGTTTCCACCCTTTGCTGATACTTTCTTGTGGTGTTTTCGGCAGACTGGGCTGCTGTCTTTGATTAGTCTCTCTTCCATGTCTTTATAAAAGCTGAAGTACGTCCAGACTTTGGACTTGGTTTGTTCGGAGGGTGTAAAAATCTCTGCACTGCCAGCAGTACTGCCCTCCGCCATATTTACGAGTTGTTTGCTGTGCGGTGCGCCTGTGTCCGATCGACTGCCTGCTGCTGCACTTCTCACAACAATAGTGGGCCTATTCCTTTTCCCATTTCTATTCCATTTTTAAGAAACTAGGAGGTGTGATATCCAGGTTTATATGGAGGGGTAAAGCGCCCAGAATTAAAGTCAAAACATTGTACAGTGCCTCTCGTCATGATGGGTTAAAACTCCCCAACTTTAAATTATTTTACTGGGCTGCTCAACTGAGAGCCCTCTGGTTCTGGCAGACAGAGATGCCCCATCCTCCAGCATGGAGGCAAATAGAGCAATTTTACGCAGCAGAGTGTCACGCCCTGTGCCCCTGCGGCCATGTGGGGGCGCTCGGGTCCTGTTTTGTGTTTGTCTGCCCTCATGTTCTCCTGCCTGGTCACCTGCCTGCTCCTCTTGTTCTCCTGTCTGGTCTCTGTCTCGTTAACGCCCTAATGTGCTGCACCTGTCCTGCCCCCTTTATTAAGCCCCAATCTCCTGGTGTGTCTTGTTGGTTCGTTGTGTGTTGTCCGTGTCCCTGCTTGCACCTCAGCTCAACTTGCGTTCCCGTTCCCTGGATTCCTGCAAATAAACCTCCTCAACCCTGCCTGACTGCCTGTGCTTGGGTCCTTCCATCCTGCACATGTGACACAGAGCTACCACTGGCTGACATCCCTTATATTAATTCAATTCAATTCAATTCAAAAAAACTTTATTTGTCCCCAAGGGGCAATTCAGAACTATATCACACTTTGAAAGACGGCACAGATAACCCAGTCATTAGTCATATGTCTAAATTATGATCAACTACACAGCTCTGGCAGTGTGCCGTATCTACATAATAACACGGCGTTCCACAATAACCCAGCGCTGCCACCTGCACTAAGAGACGGTCTGACGAGGAGATGGTATAACATGGGCATTCAAACATTTGGTGACCTCTATGAAAACGACACACTGAAATCCTTTGAACAGTTAACAGACACCTTCAATCTTCCAACAGCACACTTCTTTAAGTATCTGCAGGTCAGACATTTTATCTGCTCCCAACAAGGTGGACGTGTAACATCTCCAGAACCTCCTGTATCTGACAATATCCTAAAAGACATCCGACACCCGAAGGGCATGGTGTCTCTGATATACAGCAGGATACTAGATATGTTAGCTAATAAAACCCTGAAATGCAGAGCAACATGGGAACTGGACCTTTGCTTCAGCTTTACAAATTCTGAATGGGAAACTCTCTGCAGTACAGCTCAAAACTTTTCCTTTAATAGCAGTCACAGGCTCCTTCAGTTCAGTCTCATTCATAGAGTTTATCTTACACCTGAGAGACGACACAAAATGCACGGTACGATCTCTGAGCTTTGTCCTCGGTGTAAAGTCACAGTAGGGAGTCTAATTCATATGTTTTAGGATTGTGTAAAGCTGAAACAATTCTGGGACCATGCACTTAAAGATGTCACCGGGATAGAGATCCCTCACTCGCCAAGGCTGATTTTGCTTGGGGAGCTATCTGTTCTAGATGGGTTGTGGAAAAAACGTTTTCTTAGGATATCCCTAATTGCTGGAAATAAATGCATTGCAATGTTATGGAAAAGTGAAAACACACCCACTGCTTCAATGTGGCTGAATGAAATTGCATCATGTATGGCCTCTGAAAAAATATGTTCAATATGAAGAAAAAAATCTCACCTTTTTGAAAAATGTTGGGGGGACTTTAAAGGTACCTTCATGACCGCTCACAGGGAGCTGACTGAGCTGCTGCTGGGGTAGTGGTGGCGGCGGCTGGATGTGGCGAGCTGATAGGCCTGGTTCTGTTCTTCTACAGCCAACTGTTGACCTTTGCTAGGCTTTGAGGTTCTTGGGCCACTCATAGTCCTATGTTACTATCATTACTGTTATCACTTATGGTGTGTAGACACACAAGATTATGCTCATTGAAATATATTGTTTCTCCTCTCTTTCTTTTCTTTTTTTCTTTTTCTTTAATTTATTTTCTGTTTTATCTTTGTTTTATTTTAATTTGTTTTGTTAGGGTTAAAGCTGGCTTAGAGGGTTTGATTTGGGCGGGGGGTGGATATGGGTTTAAGTACTAGCTCCATTACTGTTAATGATTCTGTGATTTGTATTTGTAAAAACAGCAATAAATAATTTGTTAAAAAAAAAAAACAATAGTGGGCCTATTCCTGAGATTTTCCAGATTGTGGCAATCAAACACAGTTTATCGGTAATTAAAATTTGAAACGGTAGTATTAACCGTCAGACATTTTACCGCGGTTTATCATTTTTACCAGTAATCGTTACATCCCTGACCTGGATCAGGGAATCCAGGTAGGCTGGAGCCGGTCTTGTAAATGTTTTGTTAGCCATAAGGAGAGTTTTGAATTTGATTCTGGCTGCAACTGGAAGCCAATGAAAAGAGATAAACAGGGGAGTGACATGAGCTCTTGTGGGCTGATTGAAGACCAGATGTGCTGCTACATTCTAGATCATCTGTAGAGGTTTGACTGTTCATGCAGAGAGACCTGCCAGAAGAGAGTAGCAGTGGTCAATGGGTGACAGCACGAGAGCCTGAACCAGAAGTTTTGTGGCCTGTTGGGTCCGGAACGGTCTGACCTACCTGATGTGATCCTGTAGTCCTGAACCTTTTCATACTGTCCTGAAATGTCTTGTACCATCCTGAACCATGCTGTACCTTGCTGTGCCATCCTGCACAGTCCTGAACTGTCCTGTACTGTAGGGTACCATCCTGTACTGTACCGTCCTGGAACCGTGCTGTACCATCCTAAAACAGCAGTTTTGCCCAACAGGGTGAGCCGGAGCCATTCGAGGAGACCAACGTGGACCGTCTCATGAGTTCTCTTGGATATGGAGGCAGATCGACAGGAACTGGAAACAGCAGTTTGGGGGTGAAAGGTCATCGTGGTTCTGATTCATCCACCCTCAGCTCGCAGCCGTCCATTGACGAAGTCCGCACGCAGATGCACATGTTGCTAGGAAACGCCTTCAGTCTGGCACTGCCAGACCGCGACCCTCCTTCCCCTCCAAGCAGGTGAATTTATATGTTCTTACAGAAGCATCTGTATTGGAGTGTGAAACGATTTTCCTAGAGCTATCGTCTTCTTCCTTCATGACTTTCTCATCAAAAGCCACCACCATCATCACCACCATGCTCACAGCGCCTACAACCCATCCCACAGCGCCCACTACAGCGATGGGGTGACCAGCGCCCCCGGGACCATGAACCATCCCTGTGGGAGCCGGCAGAGGAGCTTTGCCTACGAAGACATGCACCAGTGCAGCCTGCCCAAACCGGTAAGGCAGAGGAAGATATCCAGGAGCAGGAGAACACATCAGTTTTGGGTTTACAGACATTTGACACACTATTCTAGAGAATGCTGGAGAACTTTAGAAGCATGAACATCCTGAGTGTGAGGAGAACTCTGCTCCATGTAATGGACCACGGATATTGGCATAGCTGTCAAGTCATATGTCATGTCTCCCTTATCGGCGGCGGGGGGGGGGGGGGGGGGGCTTTCTGTGGCCATCTGTACAGATGTGAAAGCATTTTTGGTAACGTAAAAATAATAAGCCAAGTAGCACACAAAAAATATTACAATCAAATTCGTTAAAAACAATTGTTGCAGTAATCTACCTTGTGATAATGTAATTTGAAAGAACACAATAAGAATTCTGAATAGAGTTCTTATTTCTCAACTAGATATATAGACTTGTAATTACAGAGTTTTTAAAAGTCCCTGCTGTCTTCAGCTGGTGGGTGGAACAGATCGGATGGTAAGTCCGTACTCAGTCGGTCCTTCAGTGGATCCGCCACAGTTCACCACCTGGGACTTGGGAACAGGTCCAGAACACTCAGAATGTGCCCTGGTTTACCAGCTTTCCTGCATAACTTCCTCACCAACCCACCTTATCTCCCTCGCCCCACGCTCCCCATAAACTAAACAAACACTCTTCCCTCTCCCTTGAACCAATCAGAGCTATGGCAGACACAAAGCCGGCCCCCTGACCAATCACAAACACACATACCTGGCTATGAACTTGACTGACAACCAGGCATCCAATTACTGTTCAGTTGATTTTAGATTTTCTCTTTTTTTTTTCTTTTTAGCATAGAGAAATGGCCAAACACCCATATTTGCTAAAATTGCATTTTCCCCGTATTAAAATAAATCTCCAAACACTTGTTTGTGTAACTAGTCTACTATATGATGTTATGTTAATAAAGTTTAACTGAAGTTCACCTTGAGTACGTTTCCATGCAGCCAATAACTCTTTCAAACTCTTTTCAAACTGGAATGTTGGCAGGAAGCCAGCAGCGCGTGGCCGTGTAAACACCCGCCAAAACCCGGAAAAGCTCATTTTCGAGATTTGTAAAACCCGATAAAGACCGCTGGGTTCCTCCTTTTCAAACCCCGCAGTGCCGCCGTGTAAACAGATAACGAGTTAGGAACATTGTTTTTGGTTCTGCGCATGCTCCATCCGCAATGAATCATGGGCTTTTGAGTCCAGCAACGAGTAGGCGCCAAACTCACAACACTTTTGTCCCTGTAAGGCTTCCGTAACGCACGATACGAACTGTTATTCTGAGCGCGCACGTCGCACATGCTTCCTTCTGAAAGTCGGCGACTTGTACGGCCTGCAGAGAAATCATGAACAGCAGAACAACCGTTCTGTCTGCGTTCCGTCTGCAGAACGGAGTCACCGCAGCGTCTGCCTCTGCAGGCCAGTGGAGGAGGTTGCCAGATCTGTCGATCGAACCCATAAAAAAATCTGAAACTCGTAGAAAGCAGCCCAAACCTCCACCTCGGTTGAAAATGCAGGTTAAACTGTATTTGTATGATTAAAAAAACACGTCATAAACACATAATCATTTAATCAACCCATCCGACGTGTTCAAAAAGAAGCTTGCTTTGGCAGAAATCCCGCCCAACCTGGCAACACAGAGCCGCTCCGGTCAGAGCTGTTTTGTTTTGAGAACAGCATGACGTGCGCCGTGGTTTGGAAAGGGAGATCCCGACTGAATGCGCTGACTTGTAAACGGGGAACTCTCTGTCTGCTGCAGCAGGGAAACGGGGTTTTCCTGATGTTTCAGAAACCAGATATTGACCTGAACCCGAATTTTAGCTGCATGTAAACGTAGTGCTTGTGAATCATCCTGGGATCGATACACATGGAACTGATGGGTTCTCCATGTAGTTCAGGGTTCCTGAGCTTTCCTTGTATCTATACATCTGGAACTAAAAACATTCTGCTTTCACAGGGTTTTCGCTTCACCCAGCTTCCTGATATGGGCATCGGTTCTCCCCCACCACTGATTCCCTCAAGACCTGGAGCTCCACCCGGGACGTCGCTGCGACGGTAACACACACACACACACACACACACACACACACACCAAAATAATATCAAACATCACGTTCAGAGTAAAGAATAGTTGAATACCAGGTAATCTTCAGGATATGTTTAAACGAAGGAAAATATAATTTTAAGTGGATTGTTTTCTCTTTTTTTTTTTAATTTGAAAGTAACTACATAGAAAAGCTTTTGTGTTTGTTTGGAAACTATGGAACTATCTGAATGCTGAGTTGAAACGATGTCTAAACAGAGCTGTTTAAAAAAATGTGAAAGATACAATGATACAAATGCATAAACATTCATGAAAACTCTTGTTCCTCTTCCTTTTTTAACTATTGATGTACTTTTTTAATTAACTATTTTCTTTTATTTAAACTGCTTCATTATATAATTGGTTGTTTTGTTTATGTTGTGGTTGTGGCTGCACGGTGGCGCAGTGATTAGCGCTCTTGCCTCACGTCGAGAATGTCCTGGGTTCAACTACCGGCTGGGGCTCGGGGCCTTTCTGTGTGGAGTTTGCATGTTCCCCCCCGTGTGTGCGTGGGTTCCCTCTGGGTACTCCGACTTCCTCCCATGGTCCAAGAACATGCATGCCAGGTTAATTGGTCACCCTAAATTGCCCCTAGGTGTGAATGGTTGTATATCCCTCTGTTAGCCCTGCAACAGGCTGGTGACCAGGGGGTGCCTCCCCACAGCAGTGCTGTACAGACAAAAGCGTCTGCTAAACTAAATTGTTATTGCTATAATTATTTCCATTATTTGGCAGGTATACTAAGTTGATGATTTAGGTAAACGGGACAGGATGAGAGAAGTTTATTCTCCATCTTTTAACATGAAATAGACAAACTAATTTTGATTCTGTGGTTGTTTTTTGTTTTCATTTGGTATTCGTATGTCTTTAGTTTATAGTCTACTGCCATGTTTAAATGTTGTTCCTGTTCAAAATAAATCCATAACATAAATTTTAAAAAAATGTGCATAATGCATGTTGGTGCTGTGTGGGACAGGTTACATTTCAAATTAAATTGAGCTGTAAATGGACTACACTTATACAGCGCTTTTCCTCTGTATTAACAGACCCCAAAGCGCTTTAGATTGTAATGTCACATTCACCCATTCACACTCACATTCACACACCAGTGGAGGCGACCACCATGCAAGGCGCTCAGTCCGTTCACTGGGGGCAATTTGGGCTGTCGGCTCTATAATGTGTTTGACAGTCCTGCTTAGACTTAGTCCACAAATAAATATTTTAATCTAAATCTTCAGCTCCACACTGCACAAAGATAGCAAAATGACGATACATATTTACAGGATGCAACAGGCTGAATGTGTGGTTACCTTGGACAGCTGTCACTGTCTCCTGTTCCTCCCCAGCATTGTTCTGAAGATGCTCCTGATCACACTGGGTTCAGATCTTAGGTTCGAACAAGTCAGTGGTGGAAGCTGCAGTGACTTGTTGTGAAGACTCTGATAAGAAAACAATCGATCAGATATCAATTCCTTGAATTGGCTTGGCAAAAGTTAATGGGGTGCCAGATGCTGCTGAAACTGTGAACACCTCAGTCTGTTTGAGCTGCTGATGGACAGTTTGAATCCCTGCCAGCTGACCAGAAATTCCTGGTTTCCACTGTTGGACAAGTTACGTTGAATTAGTAGCTTACAGTTGACAGTTACGTATTTCAAAGGTCACTCCATTGCTTTAAGTTACTCGTTACTTAAGTCACTAGTTATTAAAAAAGGTAACTTTATATTTGCTTTCTATCCCATAATGAATGTGTTGCCTCCCAAACTGGATAGCCAGGGAGGCTGTCGGTCCATCCTATCCTTCCACAAGCACAACGTGCCACCTAGTGACCTGAATGTGCAATGGTTGTGTGACAGTGTGAGTGCAGTGAATGAAAATAACTTAAAAATGATAATGTCTGCCTTCCTCTCATTTCTTTCATCTTACTGTTTTAATTTCAATCAAACAATCAATCTTGATTTATAACGGGCATCCAATTAAAAAAAAGAGGAAAAAAAACACAAAGTGCACTACGGTATGAAAAACAAAAATTGGTATATAATAAAATAAAACATAGCCCCACCTTCACTGAAATTGCATGTGTGCTCACACACACACACACACACACACACACACACACACACACACACACACACACACTCCCACTTTAAACTTTAAAATATAAAATAGGATAAAGAAATCAATGTAAAATAAGTAAGATGAGGTTAAAAAGTGAAAGTGCACACTAAAATAAAATAATGGTGAAAATACGAAAAATGCAGACAGTCAGTGTGGTAGCCTTTTCTCATCTGGAAAATATAATTTACTTTTTTTTGGATAAATATTGGTAGAAGTTAAATGTAAATGTAAATTGTTATATGAATTGGGATCCAACTTTAGTGAAACTTTGGTGGATCACATGATAGGAAACGTTATGTCAGGTGATGTCAGTCTGCTAATGTCGGGCAGGTGATGGCTGTGGTTCGACAGATTTAACTACACGCAAGCAAAATAGGCCTAATTAATTATGTTCTTTACTCTCTTCATTTTTTGGTGGAATTTTCATTATCTATGGAATTTTTGTTCATTTTAAAGAACATTTTGTGAACATTTTTTGCTTGTCCGGTGTTTGATGGTGACCCCCCCTTCAGTTCAAGATAAACTTAACTATTTGGAACAACATACCACTGGCCAGCCGAGGCAATCTGTTTGCAGCTGTTCGCATATGGAGCCAAGCACGGGGTATAAGCAAACAATAGAGCAGCTTGAATGGGATATTGGAAACAAGGTAAAGATTACGCCGGCCTTCATGAGCAAAGCTTTAAGTTGGTCATCCCCCAAACCCCGACCATTAGAGATAGTGTTCACTGAGGTCATTCTTGATGTTCTTGCAAAGCTGCAACAACACCATGTTTGAAACTGACTATACAGATGACCTGGAAAATGCATCGAATATGAGAATGATTGTGTCTAAGCTGCCATTTAAGCTGCGGGATAGTTGGAGGACGACTGTCTGTGCTATTCAGGAAATAGAAGGCAGAACACCAAATTTTAAAGATCTTCGCTTCATTGAGAGTAAAACTCGTACTGTGCTTGATTCTGTGTTGGTGAAGCTGACATTCCTGTGGCTGTGGACAAAAGGGCCAAACTTAAGGTGCTGCAGAGGGACGTTTAAAGAAGCAGTGTTGCTGCCGCTGTGGCCACCATCCCTGAGTGAACTAAAGTTAAAAAGGCAGTGAAACAAAAACAGAATCATATATCAATCAATCAATCAATCAATCAATCAATTTATTTTTGTACAGCCCAGTATCACAACAACAGCTGCCTCAGAGGGCTTCAAGATGTTACATTGGTTGGTAAAAATAAAAACAGTGAATACGCATAATATTAATATGTCAAATTCACAGTAACAAGAAAAAATGAAGCAACCACCGCCTTCGACCCTCACATCCGGCAATAAGAAACTCCAAAAACCCAGTGGGAAAAGAAGAAATCTTGGGGAGAACCACAGTATGGAGGGATCCCTCTCCCAGGGACGGACAGCTTTGGCAACAGCTAGCAGGTGAAAAGCAATGAAGGGACTAAAGGGAATAACATTCAGACATTAGAGGAGTTTTTCTGCATCGCTTCTAGGTAGAATGTTTCTTATTTTAACTATGTTGCGCAAGTGGAAATATGCTGTTTTACAAGCCAGGTTGATGTGTGCTTTAAAGGAGATATCCTGATCAAATAAGACCCCGAGGTTCCTGACAGTAGAGGAGGAGGATACACTGACGTTATCTAAGGTGATAATCTGTTCAGATAGACACTCTCTCAGTTTATGGGGGCCTAGTATAATGACCTCTGTTTTGCCAGGATTCAGACGGAGATAGTTCATAGTCATCCAGGTTTTAATTTCTCTGATACAGTCACTAAGTCTGTCTGTTTGATTAGTTTGATCAGGTTTCATAGATAAATACAGTTGTGTGTCATCTGCATAGCAATGAAAATTGATATCGTGACTTCTAACTATGTTCCCTACAGGAAGCATATATAACAAAAATAAAATTGGCCCGAGCACGGACCCTTGAGGAACCCCATAACTGACCTGGGAGCACGGTGAGGACTGTTGGTTAACGTGAACAAATTGGTACCTATTAGATAAATAGGATTTGAACCAGCAGAGGGCTTTTCCTCTGATGCCAACCTCACATTCTAACCTCTGCAGGAGAATATTGTGGTCGATTGTATCAAAAGCTGCACTGAGGTCTAAGAGGACCAGGACTGAGACTAGACCTGCGTCAGCCGCCAATAGCAAGTCATTAGTGACTTTAACTAACGCAGTCTCAGTGCTGTGATAAGCTCTATATCCTGACTGAAATTTCTCAAATAAACTATTGTCCTGTAGGTGGCGGTAAAGCTGTTTAACCACGACTTTTTCCAGGACTTTTGAAATAAAAGGCAGATTTGATATCGGTCTGTAGTTGGCTAGAATATCAGGATCAAGATTAGGTTTTTTCAGCAGTGGTTTGATTACTGCGAATTTAAATGACTGTGGCACATAGCCAATTTCTAGAGACGTATTTATTATAGTTATGATCGTAATTAAGATAACTGGAAGAATATCTTTGAAAAGCTTAGTTGGAACTGGATCTAGGAGACAGGTCGAGGTTTTAGAAGACATTACAATTGAAGTAATCTCAGCCCCATTTACTAATGAGAAACTATCTAGTATTTCAGGTATTTCAGGTGGAGGCAGTGGCTGGATTCCCTGAGCTTGATCTGAGGAAAGCGCTTCAATGATTTTACCTCTGATGGTTATGATTTTATCATTAAAGAATTTAAGAAAGTCATGGCAGTTTAAAGATTCTGGGATTACTGGTTCCACTACAGTATGACTGGTTGTCAGTCTGGCTACAGTGTTGAACAGAAACCGAGGGTTATTTTTGTTTATTTCTATTAAACGAGAGTAATATAATGTCTTGGCTTTAAAAAGAATTTGTTTATAGCTTAGCAAGCTACATTTCCAGGCCTTCAGAGATTGTTCTGATTTAGATTTACGCCACAGTCTTTCTAATTGCCGAGTTTTTTGTTTGAGAACACGGGTTTCAGAATTAAACCATGGAGCAACGCGCCTGGGTCGATTGGTTTTCAGCTGCAGCGGAGCCACTACGTCAAGGGCAGATTTTAGTGAGTGCATAGCACTGTCAACAAACTGATCACTATTATCACCACTGGTCAATAAGCTCATTTCTGTGAGTTCACAAGATAATGCAGCAAATGCAGGCTGGATCAATTCTTTGTACCGAGCCACAGATTTTTCAGATAATGTCCGTATCAGCTGAATTTTATCTTTTTGAGCAGAGTAGTCTTCAATCAAAACCTGAAAAGTAATTAAAAATGGTCTGAGAGTATGGGGTTCTGAGGGAGAACATTTAGGTCCCTGACCTCTATCCCATATGTTAAGACCAGATCCAGGGTGTGCTTGTGACTATGAGTGGATTCATCAACATTATGAGTGAAACCGATACTATCTAATACTGCAATAAACGCATTACCCAAACTGTCACCAGCATCATCCACATGGATGTTAAAGTCACCTATTATAAGGATCTTGTTATGAGTCAATACTATATTGCTTATAAACTCTGAGAACTCAGTTAAAAAGTCAGAGTAAGGACCAGGAGGTCGATACACAATAATTAATAGCACAGCTTTTTGATTCTTCCAATTTGGACAAGTAAGCGTTAGTATTAAGCTTTCAAATTTAACATTAGTTTTGGGTTTAAGAAGAAGACTGGAGTGGGATATCACTGCCACACCTCCACCTCGACCTGTTGATCTAGCTGTTTGGAAATTAACATAGGTTGGAGGGGTACATTCATTGAGCCTCACATAGTCATCTTGCTGAAGCCAAGTTTCTGTTAGAGCAAGGAGATCAATGTTATTGTCACCGATAAGGTCATTAACTAACAGAGATTTAGTGGAGATCGCTCTAATGTTTAGTAAACCACATTTTATGTACGAGGGGGGACCCAAAAGTTTCCGGACTGATTCTATTAATAAAAAAATACAATGAATTTCCGACTTTGGCCGCTAGATGTCGCTACAGGATAGCCTCATGCATAACTGTGCCAGGTTTGGTCTTCCCCCGTGAAGCGGTCAGCTGACAGTCACTGTTTGTGTTGACAGAGTTACACCCCGCTCTTCGGTTTTTCAAGATGGCGGATATCCACTGATATGCGCTCTGTCCAAACATTTAGTTTTTTATTGGGAAAACAGCGGCAGAAACACTCACCATGTTGCAGACATTCTTTAAGAAGGATTCTCAGGGTGTCTGAGTGGTTTGGGCCCTTTAAGAGTAATCAGATTACATCACGAAGACCAGGCACGCAGAGGACAACAATCCACTTCCAGAACAGAGGAAAACCTCACAAAAACTGAAGAAGACGTCCTGGTAGATCCACGCAGGACTTTTGATGACATTGCAGATCTGATGGGAGTATTGTAGAGATCCAGACAGATGATCCTCAGGCGGTTATTAGAAGCAGTGAGACGAAGGCTCCCGGAAATGTCCTCATCATAGCAGACAGCAGACCACAGGACGCCCCGTTACGCACAGAAATAGCACCAAATGTTGTGCGTAAAGCATATTTTTGGACTAAAACCGTGACCAGCCAGCCTCCCCACCGCCATATTCCCCTGATCTGGCCCCAGACGACGGCTTTTTGTTGTCAAAGGTGAAACTGGAGCGGCAGCGGAAAGGTAAGACAGGCGTACAGGCGGGGGAGGGAAAATCGAAGTTCTATCTTTCCGGCACAGTTACGCACGGTCATGGCGACTCTTCTGAACAGTGAACATCTCGGGTGCAGCGTTGTATTCAAGCCAAAGGAGAGGATTTTGAAGGTGACAGTTTCAAATAATTGCGAAGATTAAAAAATAAAAAGTTATAACTACAGTCCGGGAACTTTTGGGTCCCCCCTCGTATTTCCTACTGGAAGAGTTATTCTGTCTCATACAGGTGTTAAGCTTTTTACCCATTGACTTTTTTTTAATGCTTTGAGCACTTTGGACAGACACAGTCTCTGTTAGCCTAGGTAAACCTCCATGCTTGACTTGTAAAAATCCGGGAGCAGGATTAGTGACGGGATCAACAAGATCAACAGAGGAGCGTTCTACACGACTGCTCTGCGCCCGGGGCTCATAGCTGGATTGCCAATTTAGGGTACAAAGCCGATCAGCCATATTGTGAGCTAAAAGGGCTGCACCATCATATATGCATGTTTTGTGAAAAAGGAAAGGAACTGGAAATGTGTCCCACACGTAAACACAAATCCAACACAGAAAAAGTGGAGATTACGAAAACAAATGGGTAACGCTTCCTTTTACGGTACTGTAATTACCATGTATTAACATGGTAATTGCAAGGTAAGTTCCATGTAATAAGAAGTTACTGTAAAGTTACCATGTAATTATAGGGTAACTATGTTGCTAATTACGTAGTACTTTTAGAGTAATTACCAAGCCAATTCCAGGCAAATACCAAGTAACTACCTGTAGTAAGTATTAATTACTGGGTAGTTATAATGTACATAGCAACTACGTTGTTAATTTCCAAGTACTACGTAATTGCTGAGCAATTACCATGTGATCACTGGGAAATGAATATATTTTACTAGGTATTACTAGGTACTGCTAGGTGTGTACGCTATGTATTTCCCTAGTAGTCAAGTGGTTTTTATTACTTACCCGGTAACTTCTTAGTATTTTACAGTAACTACAACATTTACCTGGTAATTACGGTTGAACTGTACTGCAAACTGAAGTGAGGCCTGTTTCCACACTATTACCTGGTAACTACTGATTCGTTACCCAGGAACTGCAAATATACCTACCTCGAAATTGCAGTTATTAAAGTGGATGTGTACTGTAAAAGGAAGTGAGGTCTGTTTCCATGTTATTACTTGGTAATTACTCATTTGTTACCCAGTAAATAGAAAAAAAAAATATCTACCTGGAAATTACATAGTTATTAAAGTGGATTTGTACTGTAAAAGGAAGTGAGGTCTGTTTCCATGTTATTACCTGGCAATTACTCAGTATTTAGCCCGTTACTAGGAAACTTTAACATTACCCCACACACTTGCAGCAAAAATGCAGCAAACCCCATCAGTGTCTGTGATCCAGTCTCTGAACAGCACACTGTATCTGTCAGGAGATCAGAGTTTCCATCAAAACCACCATCACCAGCCGTCAGATTACATTAAGATGAATGCATTATTATTACACTTCCTCACTCCAAATACCTCACTGTGACAGACATGCAAACACAAGAAAACTGCCAAAGATAAACATTTTAATCAAATGGAGTTCAACTTCTTATAAAACAGTTTACAAAACAGTGCAAATTTTTCGCAGTCAGGGACTTTTTTTTAAAGAATCAGAACAGATTTCTTTTGCAAAAAATAAAATACAAATAACATCATCATGTGTTTTCTGCAGACCCGTGGTGAAATACATAGCGTACACACCTAGCAGTACCTAGTAATACCTAGTAAAAAATATTCATTTCCCAGTGATCACATGGTAATTGCTCAGCAATTACTTAGTAAGTACTTGGAAATTAACAACGTAGTTGCTATATACATTATAACTACCCAGTAATTAATACTTACTACAGGTAGTTACTTGGTATTTTCCTGGAATTGGCTTGGTAATTACTCTAAAAGTACTACGTAATTAGCAACATAGTTACCCTATAATTACATGGTAACTTTACAGTAACTTCTCCTTATTACATGGAACTTGCCTTGTAATTACCATGTTGATACATGGTAATTACAGTACTGTAAAAGGAAGCGTTACCCAAATGGACTATGTTTTGGATGTTTGCAAAAGGGACACATCAGCAAGGTGTGTAAAAACCGCATGTCATGTGAAATTTGTAACAAGTTGCATCCCACAATCTTGCACATTGACCCCAAAGAAAACCGAAAAGAATGTTCAGCTCCAGCAAAAGGAACAGAACCATCAATGTCAAGTCCTTTGGTTTGGCTGAATGCTAATGGCTAGTGCAAAAAGGTGTGCACTTGCAATAGTTCCAGTGCAGGTCAAGTCGGAAAAAGGAACCAAAATTATACAAACCTATGCATTCTTGGATGGAGTAAGCTCGGCCACGTTCTGCACAGAAGAACTGATGCATCAGATAAATGTGAATGGAAAGAAGCTAGGCATTTTGCTCAAACCCATGGGTCACAACAAGCTAGTGTCTGGCTATGAACATTCATGGATTGGAACTTGCTGCTCTCAGATAATAATAATAATAATAATAATAATAATAATAATAATAATAATGATAATGATAATAATAATAATAATAATTTATTCAATTTAAAAGCGCCTTTCACAACACCCAAGGACGCTGAACATTTAAACACCAAAAAAATTAAAAGCAGTATTAACAATATAAACAGAGAGCAGCAACATTGAAAGGTGAATGCGACTATGAGCCATTATTGAAGTAGGACTGTCTGAACAGGTGAGTTTTGAGACTGGCTTTAAATAGTGGCAGGGAGTCAATGGTGCGGAGGTTGGGAGGGAGAGCATTCCAGAGCTGGGGAGCAGAGCGACTGGATGCTCTGGACCCCATGGAGACCAGGCGGGCAGGGGGAACAGAAAGCTGAAGGCGCGAGGATGAGCGGAGTGAACGGACAGGAGTGGCGATGTGGAGGAGGTCGGATATGTAAGGTGGGGCCAGGTTATGGAGTGCTTTGAACATAATGAGAAGACTCTTATAGTTAATTCTCTGTTTTATTGGAAGCCAGTGGAGTTGTTGTAAGATGGGGGTGATGTGGTGAATGGCGGGAGTCCGGGTAATGAGGCGAGCTGCAGAGTTCTGGAGGAGCTGCAGTTTCTGGAGGGATTTGTTGGGGAGACCAAGGAGAAGTGCGTTGCAGTAATCAATCCGGGAGCTGACAAGGCTGTGGACGAGGATGGCAGTGGTTTGAGGAGTGAGGAAGGGTCGGAGACGAGAGATGTTGTGCAGGTGAAAGTATGCAGACCGGGTGATGTTATTGATGTGGGAATGGAAAGAGAGTGTACTGTCAAGGATGACACCCAGGCTCTTGAACTGAGGGGGGGGGGGCAGTCGAGTTGTGGATGGAAATGGATAAACTGTTAGATTTGGAGAAAGTGGAGGGGGTGCCTACAAGGAGGACTTCAGTTTTGGAACTATTTAGTTTCAAGAAATTGAGAGTGAACCAGGAGTGAATTTCTTGTAGGCAGAGGGAGAGGGAGGCTGGAGGAAGTGATGGAGATGGCTGGTAGAGAGGTAGAGCTGGGTGTCGTCTGCGTAGCAGTGGAAATTTATATTGTGTTTACGGAAGATGTGACCAAGTGGGAGAATTTAAATGATGAAGAGAAGGGGACCCAGGACAGAACCCTGGGGCATGCCGGCAGAGACAGAGGAAGTGTTGGACTTATGAGATTTCAGTTGAATGAATTGTGTGCGGTCAGAAAGACAGGAGGTGAGCCAGGCGAGGGGTGTGTGGGAGATGCCAATGGATGAGAGTCTGAGAAGCAGAGAGCTGAGAAATGGTGTGGAATGCTGCTGTGAGATCACGAAGGATGAGAATGGAAAGTAAACCAGAGTCTGAGGCTAAGAGGAGGTCGTTGGTGATTTTGAGGAGTGCTGTTTCAGTACTGTGTAGGGGACGGAAGCCGGATTGAAACTGCTCGTAGATGTCATTGGTGATGAGATGATGGTGGAGCTGAGAGGCTACAGATTTTTCAAGGATTTTGGAGAGGAAGGGTAAGTTGGAAATAGGACGAAAGTTATTGAAATTCGCTGGGTCCAAGCCGGGTTTTTTCAGGATAGGGGTCACAGCAGCGGTTTTTAATGAGTGAGGGACAGTGCCAGAAATAAGAGAGGAATTAATGATGTTGGTGATGAGAGGAGCAAGTGAAGATAAGCAGGTTTTTACAAGAACTGTAGGGAGGGGGTCCAGCTGGCAGGTGGAGGGTTTGGCCTTAATGAATTCAGAAATGGTTTGGACTGAGGGGAGGACAAAGCTAGAGAATGGGGTTACGATGGGCAAGACAGGGATCGTAGAGACTCCAGAGACTGCAGGACCACATGTAGAAAGTTGCTGGTGGATGTCAGAGATTTTGGAAGCAAAGAGGTATACGAGGGAGTTACAGAAATCAGTAGATTGCATGTGCTGGGGGAGAGAGTCAGGAGGTTTTGTGATGTTGTTGAGAAGTGAGAACAAAGTTTTTGAGTTGTGTTGATTGGAGTGAATTAGACCAGAGTAGTGAGGAAATATGGTCCTTATAAAGCATGACATGATTATTGTACATTTCTTTGTGTATGGTGAGTCCAGTTTTGTTGTAAAGCCGTTGCAGTTGTCGACCTCGGGATTTGAGCTGATGGAGGTGAGGGGTGAACCGGGGTGAACCGGGGTGAACCGGGGTGAACCAGGGTGCAGAGTGGGAGAAAGAGACGGATCTGGTTTTTAGTGGAGCATGACTGTTCAGGAGTGTATGGAGGCTGTTGTTGTAGTGGGAGACCAGATCGTCAGGTGAGCTACTGACAGGTGTGCTTGGGAACTTATTAATGTCCGAAGAGAAGGTGTCAACATTTATGTTTTTGATATTGCGGAATGAGATGGTATGGAGGAGGATAGTTTTGGATAGAGAGAGGCTAGTATTGAAGTAATTAGCATATGGTCAGAATATGGCAGCGTGACAGATGTAAAGTCAGAAGGAGTGATACCAGAGCAGCAGACTGAATCCAGAGTATGACCTTTACAGTGGGTTGGGAAGTTGATGTATTGTTGCAAACCAAAACTTTCTAAACAGGATGAAAAATCTTTAGAGAGAGGATTAGTGGTATTGTCCATATGAATATTGAAATCACCAAGGATAATTGTATTTTGAGACAGAGATGAGAAGTGAGTAAGTAGATGAGAAAAGTCATTCAAAAAGTCCTTATTATATTTTGGCGGGCGGTAGACGGTAGCCACAATTACAGGAGAGGGTCCAGGCAGCAGTGAGGCAGAGTACTGGAAGGAGGAGAACACCTGAGCAGCAGGTACCGGCACGACTTTCCAACTCTGGCGGTGTAACATGGCGAGACTCCGCCCCGCCCACACGTGCGGGGTTGACAGATATAAACAAACCCAGGGACGCAGACTCGTTCAGAGAAGCAAAGTCATTTGGCTGCTGCCAAGTTTTAGTTCGGCACAAGAAGTCAAGCTTTCGATCCACAAGGACATCGTGGATGAGATGCTCCTTGCTGCTGAGAGAGCGGATGTTGAGGACACCGAAGTTGAAAGTGGTGGAGAAGCTCTTGGCCGTGGAGTTAGCTGACTTAGCTAAGCTAGCCAGGACGCTGTGATCAACATCCCGACCAGCATTACGGGATGGACGGCGAAAGGTGGACCAGAGCGATGCTATTGGATGAGAGCCAATTGTACTGGAACTTACAGCGTGATCCACGGTGAGTGCATCTTTGTCGGGGCTGGAAGGTGATGTCTGGTGGGATATCGATCGCAGGTGGTGGCAGCAGAGCGAGGACATGGTGCCGAAGTTTTAAAAGTTTGTCAGCAGAGTACAGGAGGACTGCATTTGTTTGGGGCCAGGACAGGTATGACACGAGGAGCCAGATGATGGCAAACCATCTCGTTAATTGATAGATCCATATCGCTTCTCGGGAGAAGAATACGAGGGCGCCAGCGGTCCGAGGTAAGCCACAGGTCACAGGTCCAGGAAGGCCACAGGTAACAGCCGAAGTCACAAGTCCATCACAACATTCAGTACTGTGCGATCAGAGTTTTATCTTGTTTAGTTTACCGGTGAGCAGCGGCAGCAAACGCGCGCCAGCGTTCACTCAACCGGGACCGGAAGCATCACCAGAGCTGGATAGCCAGTGATAGATGAAAGACACATTCATTAAACTGTCTGATGTGTTCCCACATTCCAGTTACCAAGGAAAGCATGCCCAAAGAGGAAGACATAAGAAAATGGTCATACCTGGAAAAAGTGGATCTGACAGCCTTTAATGCGAGTATTGGACTACTTATTGGGGTCAACACACCGAAAGCCATGGAACCATGGAAAGTGATGAACAGCCAATGTAGTGGGCCATATCCAGTAAGAACCTTGCTTGGGTAGGTCATTAAAGGGCAACTCTGGTTTTTTGACACCTGGACCTTATTTATAGGTGTGTGCATGCTCTTATACTCACTCAGACAAACACACTGCAAAAAGTCCAAATCTGAGCAAGTTTTTTCAACTTGTTTTGAGTGAAAATGTCTAATTTTACTTGATTTAAGATAAATGTACTTAAATTTTATATTTGATCAAGATACAAAGGCTTGATTTAAGAGAAATTCTCTGAAATCAAGAAAAATTTTTGCTTGTTCTATTGGCAGATTTTTTTTACCCATTTCAAGTAAAAATTTCTTAATTAAAAAAAAATCTGCCAATAGAACAAGCAAAAAAATTTCTTGATTTCAGTGAATTTTCTCTTAAATCAAGCCTTTTTATCTTGATCAAATATAAAATTTGAGTACATTTATCTTAAATCAACTAAAATTAGACATTTTCACTCAAAACAAGTTGAAAAAACTTGCTCAGATTTGGACTTTTTGCAGTGCATGGTGCAGCTCGGAGTCCTCCAGAAGTTATTTAGATCCAACCAATTTAGCGGGGGCCACGGCAAGGGAGCTTCAGCGCGGGACATAATCTCTGCAAAATCACTAATTTCGGCTATATTTCTTCATCCCTCGCCAGTGTTATCATAAAGTCAGCTCGTCTACCGTCTTCAGGTGGGTCAGCTGACAGTTTTCGCTAACTTAGCCACATTTAGCTCGGATGGGAACGTTGGAGCTCCTCTCCCCAGCAGAGAGGCACTCTGAGTCAGCTCTGCTCTGCTCTGCTCTGATGGGATCTGCTGCTTCGCTCTCTCTGACCCTGCTCTGCTCTGATGGGATCTGCTGCGCTTCGCTCTTCTCTGACACCATGCTAACTTAGCCACAATTAGCTCGGATGCTGGAGCCTCTCCCATCACCCATGCTGCGGCCACACGCACAGCGCTCCTCGCCCGGCTTGGAGAACTCCAGAGACTCTCGGTGAGGAGAAACTTCCAGGAGCGACCCGCAGCCCGCGCGCAGTGCGCCTCCGCTGGGCACCGGAGCTCCGCAGCCTCCCAGCAAGTCAGACGCCCGCGCACCGTGACAGCTGAGGCCGACTCAGAGTGCCTCTCTGCTGGGGAGAGGAGCTCCAACGTTCCAATCCGAGCTAATTGTGGCTAAGTTAGCACGGTGTCAGAGAAGAGCTAAGCGCAGCAGATCCCATCAGAGCAGAGCAGGGCCGACTCAGAGTGCCTCTCTGTTGGGGAGAGGAGCTCCAACGTTCCAATCCGAGCTAATTGTGGCTAAGTTAGTGAAAACTGTCAGCTGACCCACCTGAAGACGGTAGTCGAGCTGACTTTATGATAACACTGGTGATGGATGAAGAAATACAGCCGAAATGAGCGATTTTGCAGAGATGATGTCCCGCGCTGAAGCTCCCTTGCCGTGGCCCCTGCTAAGTGCGGCTAAATCGGTTGGATCTAAATAACTTCTGAAGGACTCCATGCTACACAATGTTTGTCTGAGTGAGTATATGAGCATGACACACCTAGAAATAAGGTCCAGATGTCAAAAAACTGAAGTTGCCCTTTAACAGGCGTTATCCTATTGATGAACACCCAAGACTGCTTCCTGATTATATATTATATTAATATACTATTTTAGGGCTTGTTCAGTGGTGTTTTCTTTTATAATTTCAGTTGTTTTTACTGTGGCAGGTGGACAGAGATGCTGGTGGGACGAAGGATGAGGAAACCCTGTCAAAGTTTCCTCCTCATTGTGGAGCCGTGTGGAGGCCGGCTTTACACTTTCTGTTGTGTTTTCTCTTGTTCAGTTTCATGCAGTTTTATTTTCATTAGAAATTCTTGTCAGTTTCTGAATAATTGTATTGCAGAATATCATTGTCAACAAAGATTCTATTTTTGTATTAAACTGTTTCAAACTCAAGCCAGTCTTTTTTAATATTTCCCAGTGTAATTATATTGATTCATATCTATGATTTCATGAATACTGGTTTCTGCTGCTCTTAAAGCATTGAAGAGACCAGAGAGACTATTTTACCTGCCTGCACAGAGCCCAGCCTTACCTCGCAGTGAAGCTGTGTGTTTAACAACCAGGAGCTCCAAGTCTGCAACAAAGACCGGCGAAGAGGCCAGGATGCAGGGCGAAACACTTTTATTTCCAAAATGTGAAAAACTTCACAGATTGTCAGTTATCAGTGTGTGCATGGATGTGGTTGTGTGTCAAACTATGACAAAAAGTGGTGCTACTGAGCCCACATGAGTGGCGTGCACGGGGCATCAGCCAGCCGTCGATGTGTGTGCCTTAGAGAGATGAGGAGGAATTTAAGTACAGATGTATCCTACACAGAGTGAACCAGTATGCAGCCACTGACATAGAGAAGTTGTCACAAATGTTTGAGTCCATTCAGCTTCCATTTGAGGGTATAAATATCAGAGCAATTCAATAATCCTTTTTTGGACAGTTTTATCTTTATAAAGAGATACTCTTAGATCCCTGTTAAAAAAAAGACAGCAAATCAGTCAAAACAAGAGATTCAATTAATACAAATTTTTGGATCTTAACAGAAATTTAGCTTGGTGTAGATTTGGCTGTACCATAATATCGATGTTGTTTGTTATAAAAGACATTGTTCAAATTTAAATTGAGAAGAAAGCACAAACCTTCACTTAAAAATTTTTTTGAAAATTTTCAGTCAAATCATTTTTTTTACTTTAACCCCTGAGAGGAGAAGCTTCTGACAGCCTGTTCCTCTCTGGAGAGAGAACCATGTTTCCCAGAATGAAGAGTTTTTCTACTAGGATACTTGAAGGAATGGTGCATTCAGTTTAAGAGAGTTTCTTTGTCAGTGGAAATTGATTTGGAGTGTCCATCGCTGTTGCTCTTGATTTGAGGCTCTCAGCTACTTCAGCTTCAGCAGTGGCATAGGTGTTTTCCTCATTCATTGTAAAGGAAAATAATTCTTCCTCTCTGTTAGAACCCAGGTTCAGTGTTTTCTCATTATCGCTGGTGCCTGGTTGTTGCTGCTCTTGCTCGAGTAGAAGTTTTTGTGGCGCTCTGAAAACTATGACATTTCCTTTTTCCACCGACAGTAACTTTAATTTCCCCTGCAGCTTTTTATGCTACTGAGTCAAGTTCATCCCGATTGGCATTGTTGCTGTGTGCAGCCCAGTCCCTGAATATCTGCTCCTCTCTGTTAATAGTTCCACTCCTGATGTTAGTGTGAAACCTCGTGTGTCCGAGGCCTCGGACCTGCAGACCCAGCAGCACAACGGTACCCCCTACCTGCCGCTGTCCAGGACACCTTTCCCTGCTGTTACTGTCGACCAGTCCATCAGCACCTACTCAGGTGAAACGCAGCTCTCCACCACTTGACGGGATGGACAGGCGAGCTGCATGCGTGTACTAATACAATTCACTCTGTTGTACAGGAAACCCAATAACAGCTGTCTATGCCATATCGGCCAACCGCCCAGGATACTCCGACTACTTCGTCATGTCACCTCCATCCTCGTACCGGAGCCCGTCCTGGATGTCCTACCCACCTGAACCAGAAGATCTACCCCGACAGTGGAACGACACGCCGGTGGGTCTCTCTCACACACACACACACACACACACACACACACACACACACACACACACACACACAAGCTCGTTTGTGTGCACACGCTGATAGAGGAAGGGCAGTAAAACAAGAAAGGTCACAATACATGATAATAAGTGTCTAGAAACGACCATGTTGTAATTGGCACTTCATAAATAAAGCTGAATTGAATTTAATTGAATTCCAAAATGTCCTGGACATGTCTGGGTTAAAACCTTCTAGATCCAAGTGTTAATGTCACGTATACTAGAACGTTGTAGATCCAGGTGGTGGTCCAGATTTAAAGTGTTGACCCCTGAAGACAGCAGCTAATATTGAGCTATAAACTCAAAGATGTTTATCAGTATATTGTTTTTGCTATAGAACTTTGTTCTCAAAGCTGATTGTCTACTTTGGTGGTCATACTTTTTACTTAAGTTTTTATTGGTTTTCTCTTGAAAGTCAATATAAAAATGTCTCTCTACTGGAGCAGTTCAGCTTTAGGTGTCAACTAGGGTTAGGGTTGGAGATTAACCAGTTTTACAATTACCACGATTATAAAATGCCGTAGTTGGTTAACCGTAAGAATTGTAGAACCTACGGTATCCCGCTTAAAAGTCTCACACGAGGCTCAAAGCAAGTTTACAGCAGGCAGGTATATTGTGAGAATTCATATCTCCTGGCACTGCAATTGAGTGTTTAGAATTCAGTTTAGGCCATTAATACACCAATATAAATGATGTTGCTATACTCTGCATATCTGTACATAAACTAATCTCTAAACATAGAGTTGTTGTGTCACCCTCCTGAATAAATGCACGCTCCTGTGGCTGGGGATATAAGGCTTTTTGGGGTTAAGACCTTCTGCACTGCGCATGTGGACAGGGTGTTGCGCCAGAGCAGAACTCACCGGTAAATAGATGAGGGCAGAAGGACCAGCTCCCCCAGAGTTATATCCACACAAGAAGCAAATAAAGTCCACTTGTGGGACCACACTGGGTCCCCAAAAGATGACCGAGATGTTATTGATGGACATCCAACATGCAAACTTGTCGTCGGAAAGCTGCAGCTAAAGGGACCAAAAAAAAGGAAAATGATAGATCTTGGAGATAATCCTCCATTGCTTTATGTTCACCTTCAATTCAATTTCAATTTAATTCAGCTTTATTTATATAGCGCCAACTGCAGCATAGTCATTTCAAGGCTTCTTTTACAGAGAAAACTACACAGATCCACATGGGGAAAAAGAGACTGAGGAGAGGAAAAATTCCCTCTTAACAGGAAGAAACCTGCAGAAACAGGCTCAGAGCTGGAGACACATGCAGAGCCAGGCTCAGAGGAGGCGGCACTCTGCTATTCTGGCTGAGGTGAGGGGACAGAGCGAGAGAGAAAAGAACAGGCGAGGCGTAAATCCTCTGAATCAGTTCGGCATTGTTCTGCTCAGTGCAGGTGGATCAATACAGGAGGCCTCAGATGATGACTCTTGGCGATCAGGGAGAGCGAGAGACGATGGCTAATGGCATGTACCAGTGAAATGTGGAGTATAAAAGGAGAGAAGATGGCCTTCCTAACTGAAACTGGTTCCACATGGCAGGAGCCTGAAAAAGTAAAGCTTAAAGGTATAATGGACGATGTTTTAGCCAATGAATGGCGTGATGATAGCATCAACTATTGGTCCTCCGACATGTCAATCACGCTGAAGAAATGCTTGCATCACGCCATCAAGCGCGCTCGTAGGAGCAGCAGAGCAGGTAGAATGGTCTGGCGCATGCGCGTTTTCAAAAAGCGAGTAACAGACATTTGGCTTCGACTTTTTCGAGAAAATCGTCCATTATACCTTTAATTAAACAGAAATATCCATAACACCTGGCCCATGCACACACCAAGGAAAGATATTTTAGACTATTTAATCCTGTAGATTTATTTTACCACTTTATTTTGGTTCTACTTATGTCAGGAGATTATGGTAGCCTTTAATCTGAAACCTGCCAACAGGACTTAAAGTTTGCTATCATTTTGTAATATTTCGTTATTGTTATATAAGAGTCTTTTATTTAAGAAGACAGAGAATTTTTACATGTTCAAGTATTATTGAAGCATTTTTAAGAACAAAAGAATAATCGAAGTTGCTTCTTTCCATTATGTCGATAATCTTGATATAGTCATAAAATTGCAACATTTCTCCACTCATTGTCTCTAAAATTTTATATCATCTCCCTCATGTCATCACATTAAATTACCACTTAACATCACGAACTTAATCCAGTTTGCCTTCAAGCCTACATGTTGTATTTGTCTCAATAGTAGATTAAAGTCACAAATATCAGTTACCTGCTCAGGATTGAATCTTTTTAAAGTTTCCAATAAAAATCAAAACATAGAAATGGAACTTTATTTACTGATCTTCATACATCTATTGATCAATAATGTAGGATTTCTTTTGCCCCGATCAAATGGGATCAAATGTTTTAGCATTTCAGCAGTAACATCACTTCTATCAACTACAGAAGATAGAGTAGAAAGTTACTTTATTAATCCCAAGCAGGCAAATGGTTCCTTTTTCTGTCCAGGCACTTCCTGTGTTGTCTCATCAATAGCCACCACTGACAATTCATTACTTCTTAACTTACATTTATCCTGTTGATTGAACTGGTTAGTTTTGTGTAACCAGCTGATCAAGGTTTTTTTTTTTTTTCAGTCTTCAGTTATGATTTCTTCAAATCTCCTCATCCTGTTTTGAAGTAGGCTTCTTTTCTGAGTTTGACTTAATTTATTTAGCACACATCAGAAACAAAAAAAAAAAAAAACGGTTCAAGGAGGGAAGAAAGCCCAACGGGCTTGCACAAAGGTTCCATCCCTTTCAATAATCATGACAAATTAACCTAACTGAGGCTAACAAACAAGTGAAACAGTTAAAGAGGCAGAGTGTTGAGAAATCATTAATTAAACCAAAAAGAAGAAAAAAAATGTGTAGCCTATAGAACAACCCTAAGTGAAAGATGAACGATAAAGAGAACAGGATTAATCACCAGCTGTGTTTCCGTCATTCTTCTTCACAAAATAAGTGATATTTTCCTAATTTCATAAAGTACAATAGTGATTTGGAGTGTTTCCACTGAATGGTGTTTTCAGCTCATAAGATGTAAATCTGGCACAATCTCGTTGCATGAGACTCTGCTTGGAAGGAGACAGAGAAAAAGAGCATTTTGCATTTCCCTTGTAAAACTCCACATTTTGATGTTGTTTGCTACCATGGATAGCAGTTGTATTTCTTTCTTGTTAAAAGATTTCCATCTCCAAACGCATAGCGCCATCTTTACTTCAGCAGACTGGTCACGTTCAGTTCAGTCCAAACACAACATAAAACCCGCCAAACTCAATACTCAACCCTTATTTTCATAATAAAACAAGGCCATGAGCACACAACTGCACCAAACAAACCAAGACGAAAGGCAGCAGGAACAGGCTCCTCACAAACGGAGCAATCAGACAAAAGCTGACACAGACTGATTCTCAACCACTCGTTCTCTGAAACTACAAAACAAGCTATTTTAACGCTAACCTGAAACATGAGCAATCAAACAGCTAAATCCAGCTGACTGGAATTAAATTAATCATTATTTAATTCCAGCCTAGCGTGTTAAAAAGAAGCCCAACTGAGCAGAAACAGCCCAATCTGGCAACCCTGGTCTGTAACTTCATACGTCATGTCCTCTGACTGTAAATGATGAAAATATAATAAAATACAGTGAAAGTACAATGAAATTTAAAGCTTCACTGTAAAGCACACATGTAAATAATAAATAGTAATCATAAAAAATATGTACATTAAAAACTACCACTACTACAGTACACTGGAGTTGAATATTGTGACAGCTCTGAACTGAAACTGTCCCTGAGCATGCTTTTTTCATCTGGTATGGTCCTGTAGCGCCTGCCAGAGGGCAACAGGTCACAGAGGTGAAGCCAGAGTGTGTGTCATCCTGAACGAGGCTTCTTGCCCTGCGAGGCATCGAGAGTTGTAGATGGTGGACGAAGAAGGTAGAGAGCAGCCGATGACTTTTTGTGCTGTAGACACCCTCTGCAGTCTTTTTCTGTCCACTTCTGTGCAGCTTGAGTGCCACACTGACACAGCACAGGTCAGTAGGCTCTCAATAGCTGACCGTTCAAAGGTCACCAGCAGGGTCGTGTCTAGCCGCTCCTTCCTGAGCACTCTCAGGAAGTGTGGTCTCTGCTGTGCCTTTTTTTTAATTCTCTTTATTGAGGTTTGTGGACCGAAACAATACAAAATAGAATCCCTCCTCTCATATTTTTTTCCTCCACAACTGAACATATAAGAACACACAGCAGGCATCAGACAGAAAACAAATAAGCAAATTATTGAATATAAAAATAATAATAAAATAAAAGCACAAACAAAAATTCCAAAAGTTCACCCCTCTACACCGCCAGCGTCAGTATGTCTCAGACTGGCCACAACACCATTGACCCATCAGAATAGGGCCCAGTCGCCATATCTTAAAGCTGGTGTCCGGAGTTTCCGTTCGTTTCCAATGTATGTATCATTTTTTAACAGAGCTTCAATGTGTCAGTCTGGTTCATACTACAATATAATATCTGCATAAAGCAACATAAAAATGTATTTATGAGCCCCGCCTTCGTCTCATAGACCCCCATGTTATCCGAAAAAGCGCCGGTCAGCTTCAGCCAATAGGTTTCAAGCTTCCGCATTCTCGTGTTGTCAATCAAAGTGTGGAGCAGCGTCGCAGCCAGAGAGCACGCCGCTCGCCCAGGCAGAGGTGAGTTAGCAACGCAGCAGCCGCCGCGCTCACCTCGGATATATCCACCGTCTGCTGAACATCCACCGTAAACAGCTCAACATGGAGGAAGCTGTAGGACTCGTAGGCATTCATTTTCACCCGACAAATAATTCGCGTGCACAATTAAAGGGGCGTGGCTTGGTCGCTCATGGAAGCAGAGGGAGGGCGGAACCTCGAGACATTGGATTAAAAAAAAACTCTCTCTTTCAAAACTCCGGACACGAGCTTTAAAGCCCTAGGCTATTTTTCAGAGCCTCTTCTCGAAAATTGCATAACAAAATAAAAAGAGTAACACTGCAATAACTAGGCCTATATGAGTGGTTACTGTCTCATCATAAAGTGAACACTTGTAAGATTTGTCCAGATGTGTAAATATCAGTATATATGTTACTGGTTAAGTGTGACTGAGGATGGAACACAGAACAAATGAAAAATTTTCAGTCTCGCCTAAAAAAAAAAAGCACTTTCAATGTGATCATCTCTTTGGAAAAGTCCAGCTGCAGCTCTAAACCTCCATCAGATCATAGTCAAATGTGTGAACACTCTCTCTGCAAAGGTTGACTCTGTGAAAGTGAAGCAGAACAACATTTGATTTTAGATTTTGGTTTTAGTGCAGACAGGTCAGGCGATGGCACACTTTAGGCACACTATAGTGCCATTTGTGAAATCTGAATTTTCTAATGTACTAAATCATATTTTTCACTTTTATATCACTGCTGATGTTCAACACATCCAAACAGAGCAGTCTTTGGCGTGACTGCAGTGGAAATCCACACAGAGCGTCTGTTTCCGCTCAGCTGGACGTAAAGCCTCCTCTGTATACAGGCTCCCAGCTCCGCAGCGGCTTCATGAATACAGACACCCCGCACGGCGCTAGACTCGTCTGAGCCAATAGAATGCAGCAGGGGTCACCGACATGTGATTGACAGCTCTGTTAGCCAATCAGAACAAGCAAAACACCGTCATGGCGCACACAAACTATATGGCGCGGACCAATCACAGAGCTCCTTGAGGCTAACAAGGGGTCAGTGTTAAGCCCCGATTGACGTCAGAGAATGCTAGGTGGCCAAGCTACACGATCCCGATGGACAATAAACGCATAATTCGGACTCTATACGGCCAAAAGTCCAGGTAAGAGGCGATTTTTTTTACTGCAGTTTGAAAAAGTGATCATGCTGTTGGCTGTTCTGTGTCATTTTCTGGCAGATTCTGTGGTTTTAGAGGCTTTGAGTGGTATGGTTGTAATCAACGGAGTCTCAGCTCTCGCGTGAGAGGCTGTTTGTGTGAATTGTATCATGTTTTATAGCGCTAGAATCAATATTTTGGCGAGTGGGTTGACACGGTCATGAGTATGGTTCATAATTCATTTAGTTCGTGTTTGAGCTGTGTTTGAGGTGTGTAATAATGGCTGATATATTCGGTTAGCCCAGGTTCTGCTGTTTAATTTGAGGGTAAGCATCATGACATTCTTTCAAAAATAATGCATATTATTAGACAATCTCTGAAATGTTTGCTGTAAGGCCCCCAGTTGGGGGGCGCTCGGGCTTAAGGGGTAATAAATCTGTCAATATTGTCAGCTTTTCCAGAGGGAGTACTCTCAGGACCTACTTAACAATCCTCCACTGTAGGGCTGTCCTTCGATATCCAGAGTTTAAGGATTTTCTTTCTTGCTACATATAGTAGAATTTCAGTCAGTTTAGCATGATGTTTGTCCCCATTGTCTACTTTCGCTGCCAAAATACACTAAAAATGGGGTGAGTTCTAAGTTATACCCCATCAAAGTAGCAACTTCTTCCTTCACTTCAGACCAGAAATTTTGTATATTTACAGCATTTCCAAACCATGTGTGTGTATGTACCAATTTCTGAACTACATTTAATACAATTTGGAGAGCCAAGGCCAAACCTGCTCCTCAGAAGTAGTGTACAATGGAGTCTGTGTAATATTTTGAATTGTGTCTCTCTGTCTGTATTACAGCTCAGAATCCTCGGTGTGTTTCTTTTTTATAATTGAAGTCCACACATTATCTTCTATTTGTTCCTCTATATCGTTCTGCCACTGCTTTCTGATATTGTCAGAATAGTTCAAATTTAAGCCAAAGGTTTTGTAAACATCAGAAATAAATCTTTTTGGTATGAGTTGTATAAGAAGGTCTTACAAAAATGTCATATTTTGAGCATGTACGCTTATAGTGTCTTTTTTGTAAATAGCAGACTTGACTTGGTTTTTCGAACTAACCAAATATCAACCATGGAATTGATCAGCTGGTCTCTCTACGCAATTGATATGTTTTTCAACAAAGAGCACAGGAGCGGGGGATCCTGCCTGTCCGGACGGGACTCGGCATGCTGGGTATGTGATGGACGCCCGGGAGAAGTGGAGGGGGTCACATGCCTGGCACCCCTGTCCGTCAAGGTCATTGTGGATGATTACATTTTCGGATTTATGATGATCAGCCTGCTGCTGATTGGCCGGTGCTGCGACCTGATCCTCTGGAGGATTAAGAAGACCGCCGCCACAAAAGACGTCCAAGGGATGATGGTCTTTTCAAATCAACGGGCAAAAGCTGAGACTGACCGTTGGTGCGAACTCTTTCGAAAGGTGGACAATTTGGGTTATCCTTTTAACAAATTGAGAGACACCACCAAACCCTTCATTTCTTTTTCACGGGCTAGCTGTATTACATTCAGAACTCTCCTGATTTTAGTAAAAGAATTCCTTCCTTTAATAAATCCTGTTTGATCAGGTTTTACTAATAGTGATATCAATGGTTCAAGGCTCAAGGTCAATACCTTGGCTAGGACTTTTGCATCAACATTAATGAGCGACACACGCCAATAAGAAGCAGGGTCTTCAGGGTATTTATTCTTCTACAAAATCAAACAGATGTTGGCCAGTGACCGTGCTGTGCCTTTTTAACCAGTGCGGTGGTGTTGGCTGTCCAGGAGAGGTCAGCAGAAATGTGGACCCCAAGAAATTTGAAGGACTCCACACGCTCCACCCTTTCACCGTTGATGTACAGGGGAGCAGGGGCAGCTTTGTTCCATCGGAAATCCAGGATGAGTTCCTTAGTTTTGGAGATATTCATTGTCAAGTTGTTGAAGATGCACCACTCACCGAGTCTAAGGACCTCATCTCTGTAGGCTGCCTCATTTCCCTTTGTGACCATCCCCACCACCGTCGTGTCATCTGCGAATTTTAAGGCACATGGATCAGTACATGAGTAAAGCACAAAAAGGGATTGGCAATAACACCAGGGGGAGCAAACGCCAGCTACTGGTTGACAGGGCAATCACCCAAGACTGCAAGGCCCACAGCACCAACCTGTGCTCTGCCTGGATTGATTACAAGAAAGCCTCTGACTCAATGCCACACACGTGGATACTGGAGTGCTTGAAACTATACAACATCAACAGGACTCTAAGGAGCTTCATTCAGAACTCAATGGGGCTGTGGAAGACAAGTCTAAAGGCCAACTCAAAGCCAGTGGCACAGGTGAGCATCAAATGCTGCATATACCAAGGAGATGCCCTGTCCCCCCTGCTGTTCTGCATGGGCCTGAACCCCCTCAGCCAGATCATTACCAAGAGCGGCTTTGGATACCGGTTCAAGAGCGGAACAACTGTCAGCCACCTCCTCTACATGGACAACATCAAACTAGGGCTGTCTCGGTAAACCGGTATTGATGACAATCGTGGTGTTAAAAAAATGAAATTTCAATATCGTGTTCAAAATGCGCACATGATAATATCGTAAAGAGGATCTAGTGCCACTTGAAACGCGTTAGTGTATTATCAAAATCCGCTCCTGTTCTTCCGCCCTGCTTCATCTCCCTCCTGCAGCACCCCTTCCTCTCCCCCTCCCCTCACATGTAAACACAGCAAGAGCAGCAGTAGCGGCACAGCTCCCAGCTAGCGTGGCTCCCAGTTAGCAAGCGTCACGAGTGAACAAAATATGTCGGCGGTGGCCGACAACGACAGCGAGACGCTCTATCCTAACCTGAAAAAAGTGTGTTTAGCAACACTAACTGCACGTTGATGCAAGCCGGGTAGTAGTGGGGCCCCATTGTAATGTGTCTGGGGGGTTTCAAGTTGTGTCGCTGATATCCATCGTCTTCCAGCCCCCTTCTAGCAACTAATCGGTGAGTACTCGGAAAAGGGTCCCATGCGGGGGATTTTCGACACGTTGTTGTTGCAGTGTCTAGTGTAGCGCCTTAAATTTGTCATTGAAATTGACTGATGTCAGCCGTCCCTCGGGACCCCCTTCAGCTCGGAGCCCTAGCCAGTAGCGGCACCTCTGGCTGTCGAGAAGCAGCTGCTGCGCTCATTCTGCCTCGGATTTGAACAAACAAACAAAAATTGTCGGCAGTGTGGTGGTGGTACAGGATTTCACCACAACAGGGCCCGTGGGTTTTCATAACCCACCAACCCTACGTAAATTACGCCTCTGCTGTGGATCCTCTGTTAATCAGTTCATCAGATTTTAATTAGTTGAGTGTAACTACACTTTTGGTATGCAGTTGTACAGTTACTGTTCTCATATTGTTTCAACACCTCATTTGACAGGTATTCTGAATGTAATTCATCTGGGAAAAGAGAAAACAAACAAAAATAAAATTAAAGATAAATCTGAATGTTTGTATAATTGTTAGTTGCATTTTTGCTGATATCGTGATAATATCGTTATCGTGATATTTTTTGCCCACGATAATCGTAAAGAGAAAATTTGATATCGTGACAGCCCTACATCGAACTGTATGCCAAGAATGAGCGTGACATCGACTCCCTGATTCACCTCACCAGGATATACAGCAATGACACTGGGATGTCATTCGGACTGGATCAGTGTGGACGAATGGTTTCTAGAAGAGGGAAGGTGATCACAACTGAAGGAGTTGAATTACCTGAAGGGAACATAACATATGTGCAGAACAGCTACAAGTACCTGGGGATCCCACAGGTAAATGGTAACCATGAGGAGGCAGCTGGAAAGTCAGCCACAGCCAAATACCTACAGAGAGTAAGACAGGTCCTGAAGAGCCAGCTGAATGGCAAAAATAAGATCCAGGCCATAAACACCTACGCCCTACCAGTAATCAGATACCCTGCTGCCATAATATCTTGGCCACTGGAAGAAATGCAAGCCACTGATATCAAGACAAGAAAGCTCCTTACGATGCATGGAGGGTTCCACCCTAAGTCCAGCATACTGAGGCTATACACCAAGAGAAAGGAGGGAGGCCGAGGACTAGTGAGTGTCAGAGCCACTATCCAGGAGGAAACCAAGAGCCTCCATGAGTATACCAAGAAGATCAATCAATCAATCAATCAATTTATTTTTGTATAGCCCAGTATCACAACAACAGCTGCCTCAGAGGGCTTCAAGATGTTACATTTGTCGGTAAAAGTAAAAACAGTGAATAAGCATAATGGTAATATGTCAATATTTACAGTAACAAGACAGAACGAAGCAACCACCGCCTTCGACCCTCACATCCGGCAAGAAAAAACTCCAAAACCCAGTGGGAAAACAAGAAATCTTGGGGAGAACCACAGTATGGAGGGATCCCTCTCCCAGGGACGGACAGCTTTGGCAACAGCTAGCATGAGACAATAAGAAGTAAAGCCTAGGACAATGTTGAGGACAGTTCGTTGGACGGTCCAGCACAAGAACCACGGATCCCAGCAGTAGAACCGAAGCCAGTCCGCGGGCAGGACCGACAGGAGTGTCCTCCCGGTCCGGACGGAGCTTGTTCGTAGGCCCTCGTAATAGTGGAGTCAGCAACTGAAACTGGAGAAGACTCCCCCTCGAAGGGGGGGGACAGCAGGGGAAAAGCAATGAACGGACTAAAGGGAAGAACATTCAGACATTAGAGGACAGGGCTCAGTGCACCGTACTTCCCACAGCATTGTAGCTCCTGGGGCAGCTTTGTGGATACTTAACTGTTTAAACTAGTATTTAGTTAGTATAGTTTAGTTTAGTTTAATTTAGTTTGGTTTAGTTTAATTTTGTTTAGTGTAATTTGGTTTGGTTTAGTTTAATTTAATTTAGTTTAGTTTAGTTTAGTTTAGTTTAGTTTGGTTTGGTTTAGTTTGGTTTAGTTTGGTTTACTGTAGTTTGGTTTACTGTAGTTTGGTTTGGTTTACTTTAGTTTGGTTTGTTTTAGTTTAGTTTAGTTTAGTTTAGTTTAGTTTAGTTTGGTTTACTGTAGTTTGGTTTGGTTTGTTTTAGTTTAGTTTAGTTTAGTTTAGTTTAGTTTAGTTTGGTTTACTTTAGTTTGGTTTGGTTTGTTTTAGTTTAGTTTAGTTTAGTTTAGTTTAGTTTAGTTTAGTTTAGTTTAGAATCCCTAGCTGACCTGATCATAGGCTGCATCGAAGAGAAACGTCTTGAGCCTCACCTTAAATGTGGAGACTGTGTCTGCCTCTTTGACACCACTTGGAAGCTGGTTCCATAAAAACGGTGCCTGATAGCTAAAGGCTCTTCCACCTAGTGTCCATTTAGAGACTCTAGGAGTCACCAGTAACCCTGCATTTTGAGAGCGAAGTGCTCTGATTGGTTGATAAGGCGTTAAAGCATCTTGGAGATAGGTTGGAGCCATCCCATTTAGGATTTTGTAAGTGAGGAGAAGGATTTTAAATCTAACTCTAAACTCGACTGGAAGCCAGTGAAGAGATTTTAGAACGGGAGTAATGTGTTCACGTCTTCTAGTTCCAGTTAATAATCTGGCGGCCGCATTTTGAACCAACTGAAAGTTTTTTAATGCACTTTTTGGGCAGGCTGCAAGAAGGGAGTTGCAGTAGTCCAGTCTAGTGGAAACAAATGCATGGATGAGTTTTTCTGCATCGCTTCTAGGTAGAATGTTTCTTATTTTAACTATGTTGCGCAAGTGGAAATATGCTGTTTTACAAGCCAGGTTGATGTGTGCTTTAAAGGAGAAATCCTGATCAAATAAGACCCCGAGGTTCCTGACAGTAGAGGAGGAGGATACACTGACGTTATCTAAGGTGATAATCTGTTCAGATAGACACTCTCTCAGTTTATGGGGGCCTAGTATAATGACCTCTGTTTTGCCAGGATTCAGACGGAGATAGTTCGTAGTCATCCAGGTTTTAATTTCTCTGATAAAGTCACTGAGTCTGTCTATTTGATTAGTTTGATCAGGTTTCATAGATAAATACAGTTGTGTGTCATCTGCATAGCAATGAAAATTGATATCGTGACTTCTAATTATGTTCCCTAAAGGAAGCATATACAACAGAAATAAAATTGGCCCGAGCACGGACCCTTGAGGAACCCCATAACTGACCTGGGAGCACGGTGAGGACTGTTGGTTAACGTGAACAAATTGGTACCTATTAGATAAATAGGATTTGAACCAGCAGAGGGCTTTTCCTCTGATGCCAACCTCACATTCTAACCTCTGCAGGAGAATATTGTGGTTGATTGTATCAAAAGCTGCACTGAGGTCTAAGAGAACCAGGACTGAGACTAGACCTGCGTCAGCCGCCAATAGCAAGTCATTAGTGACTTTAACTAACGCAGTCTCAGTGCTGTGATAAGCTCTATATCCTGACTGAAATTTCTCAAATAAACTATTGTCCTGTAGGTGGCGGCAAAGCTGTTTAACCACAACTTTTTCCAGGACTTTTGAAATAAAAGGCAGATTTGATATCGGTCTGTAGTTAGCTAGAATATCAGGATCGAGATTAGGTTTTTTCAGCAGTGGTTTGATTACTGCGAATTTAAATGACTGTGGCACATAGCCATTTTCTAGAGAGGTATTTATTATAGTTATGATCGTAATTAAGATAACTGGAAGGATATCTTTGAAAAGCTTAGTTGGAATTGGATCTAGGAGACAGGTCGAGGTTTTAGAAGACATTACAATCGAAGTAATCTCAGCCCCATTTACTAATGAGAAACTATCTAGTATTTCAGGTATTTCAGGTGGAGGCAGTGGCTGGATTCCCTGAGCTTGATCTGAGGAAAGCACTTCACTGATTTTACCTCTAATGGTTATGATTTTATCATTAAAGAATTTAAGAAAGTCATGGCAGTTTAAAGATTCTGGGATTACTGGTTCCACTACAGTATGACTGTTTGTCAGTCTGGCTACAGTGTTGAATAGAAACCGAGGGTTATTTTTGTTTATTTCTATTAAACGAGAGTAAATATAATGTCTTGGCTTTAAAAAGAATTTGTTTATAGCTTAGCAAGCTACATTTCCAGGCCTTCAGAGATTGTTCTGATTTAGATTTACGCCACAGTCTTTCTAATTGCCGAGTTTTTTGTTTGAGAACCCGGGTTTCAGAATTAAACCATGGAGCAACGCGCCTGGGTCGATTGGTTTTCAGCTGCAACGGGGCCACTACGTCAAGGGCAGATTTTAGTGAGTGCATAGCACTGTCAACAAACTGATCACTATTATCACCACTGGTCAATAAGCTCATTTCTGTGAGTTCACAAGATAATGCAGCAAATGCAGGCTGGATCAATTCTTTGTACCGAGCCACAGATTTTTCAGATAATGTCCGTATCAGCTGAATTTTATCTTTTTGAGCACAGTAGTCTTCAATCAAAACCTGAAAAGTAATTAAAAAATGGTCTGAGAGTATGGGGTTCTGAGGGAGAACATTTAGGTCACTGACCTCTATCCCATATGTTAAGACCAGATCCAGGGTGTGCTTGTGACTATGAGTGGATTCATCAACATTTTGAGTGAAACCGATACTATCTAATACTGCAATAAACGCATTACTCAAACTGTCACCAGAATCATCCACATGGATGTTAAAGTCACCTATTATAAGGATCTTGTTATGAGTCAATACTATATTGCTTAAAAACTCTGAGAACTCAGTTAAAAAGTCAGAGTAAGGACCAGGAGGTCGATACACAATAATTAATAGCACAGCTTTTTGATTCTTCCAATTTGGACAAGTAAGCGTTAATATTAAGCTTTCAAAAGAGTTGAATTTAACATTAGTTTTGGGTTTAAGAAGAAGACTGGAGTGGGAAATCACTGCCACACCTCCACCTCCACCTGTTGATCTAGCTGTTTGGAAATTAACATAGGTTGGAGGGGTACATTCATTGAGCCTCACATAGTCCTCTTGCTGGAGCCAAGTTTCTGTTAGAGCAAGGAAATCAATGTTATTGTCACCGATAAGGTCATTAACTAACAGAGATTTAGTGGAGATTGCTCTAATGTTTAGTAGACCACATTTTATGTATTTCCTACTGGAAAAGTTATTTTGTCTTGTACAGATGTTAAGCTTTTTACCCATTGACTTTTTTCTAATGCTTTGAGCACTTTGGACAGACTCAGTCTCTGTTAGCCTAGGTAAACCTCCATGCTTGACTTGTAAAAATCCGGGAGCAGGATTAGTGACGAGATCAACAAGATCAACAGAGGAGTGTTCTACACGACTGCTCTGCGCCCGGGGCTCATAGCTGGATTGTCAATTTAGAGTTCGAAGCCGATCAGCCATATTGTGAGCTAAAAGGGCTGCACCATCCAAAGATGGCCCCTGGTGATGATCTGCTAGGTGAATGCCTCAGACACCAAAAGCCCAGTAAGGAGGAGCCAGAGGAGCTATCATGGACAGACAAAGCCCTGCATGGCATGGACCACCCACACATTGAAGAAGTGGCTGACATTGGAAAAACATACCAGTGGCTGGAAAAGGCTGGACTGAAGGACAGCACAGAGGCACTAATCATGGCTGCACAAGAACAGGCCCTGAACACAAGATCAATAGAGGCCGGGATCTACCACACCAAACAAGACCCCAGGTGAAGACTGTGCAAAGAAGCCCCAGAGACAGTACAGACCATCACAGCAGGGGGTCAGATGCTGGCAGGCAAGGCATACATGGAACGGCACAACCAGGTAGCGGGCATTGTGTACAGGAACATATGTACCGAGTATGGACTGGAGGTCCCAGGGTCCAGATGGGAGACACCTCCAAAGGTGGTCGAGAACAACCGAGCCAAGATCCTGTGGGACTTCCAGATCCAGACTGACAAGCAGGTGACGACCAATCAACCTGACATAGTGGTGGTGGATAAGCAGCAGAAGACAGCTGTGGTGATAGATGTAGCAATCCCAAGTGATGGAACATCAGGAAAAAGGAGCAGGAGAAGCTGGAGAAGTACCAAGGGTTAAGGGAAGAGATAGAAAGAGTGTGGGGCGTGAAGGCAACAGTGATACCAGTAGTGATCGAACACTGGGAGCAGGAACCCCCAAGCTGGGAGGATGGCTCCAGCAGAGACCAGGAACAACATCTGAGAGCTCCGTTCAAAAGAGCACAGTCCTAGGAACAGCTAAGATCCTGCAGAACCCTCAAGCTCCCAGGCCTCTGGTAGAGGACCCGAGCTTGAAGGAGACAGACACAGTACGGCCGGGGTGACGAGAACACAATTTTATACACACACACACACACACACACATATATATATATATATATATATATATATATATATATATATATGTATTGTAGGGCTGTCAAATGATTAAAATTTTTAATCAGATTAATCACAGCTTACAAATTATTTAATCATGATTAATCACAATTGCAATTTCCAACTATGTCTGAAATATACCTTTGTTTCCTGTATTGCATTAACAAAAAAATGACAGGACATATATTACATTACATATATTTAACATGTGATGTGTTTTTTATTTAAGGCTCCAAATAAAATGAATATTCAAAAAATTAAAACATGCACACCGTAACATAATGTCTGTGTGTGTGCAGCACTCCCTCTGCAGTCCCTCTAAAGTTGGCTTTTAGCAGGAGTTACATTTTCTGTTCTGTAACAAATGTAGTACCACTAGAAAAGTAAAACTAAAAAATACCACACTTTTTTCTTACACAATTAAGCAGGTCATTCTTAGCCAGTGTTCCTTTTTGTGTGGAAAACAGAAAACTGCTTCAACATTTTTTTAATCAAACAAGTAGAATCCATGGGGCCAGCGGCTTATCTCCCTCAATACTGTTTTCTTCTTCTGTTTTGATAAATGAGTTGACGCCAGTGTTACCAACACCCCAGTAAGGAAAGTAGCTGTCCAAAAAGTCACTAGAAGTCACTCAATGACGTCATTGCCTAATTTGCATAATTGGCAATTTGCATGTAATTGTAATGGACGCTGTATGAGAGAGGAATAGCGTCATGGGAGAAGCAAAAAGTGAGCTAAAAACACCCTAAATATGTTTAGAACTACAAATGAACTAACAAAAGTGTGGCCGTTAAGAAACATTTACATGTTCATCCTGCTCTAAGGGCCCGGTCACACCGCCCGAACTTTGCCGGAGCGTCCCTGGAGCGGTGAAAAAAATCCATCACCGCTCGTAACCGTTCACCACTGTTCACCACCGTTTAACAGAAGTTGGCCTCCGTTAAAGCAACCGCTGATGTTACCCCCCCTCCAAAGGCTGCAACGCTCAGCCAGACCATCATACATTTTTTTAGTGTTTTTGCGCAGGAGCACAGCAGCAGGTTGTTTTTCTGTAATCTAATGTATTAGAAATTAACATAAATAAACAAAATATTAAGTCAAGAGGATCAGCAAACCTTTTAATGCCTCATGTCTGCTGTATTAATGCCTCAAATCAGGTTTTAAAATTTATTTGACTTTTTACAGCGCATTTGCGCAGCGTCACCTCTCACACTCCACACACTCGTTTCCTTGATAAACACGCACACACACACCAACACACACAAAACAGTTGTGTTATTAACCGTCAATAATAATCAATAACATATTAAAATTTGTAAAATAAGTCTCCCCGGCTGCGCACCAGGACGGACACCCCCCCCCCCCCCACACACAGTCCGTCCTCACCCTGCTCATTTTATTTTGGGACTGCAGGCTCGACAGGACAAAGGTATTTATTCAGAAAATATGTTCGTTCTCAAATTAATTTTTGGAAACGAAAAACACTTGGTTGCTGTACTTTGATGGAGGAGATAATATTTTACCCGAATCTGTAACTGGCCCCTCTGGAGACGCTGCAGCTCCTGCTGTCAGTACCGTGTTCACTGTTGTGTTGAGATTTATTACATTAGTTTATTTTTTTCACACCATTTTATGTTATTATTATTTAGTTGTAAACTGACAGCAGCCTGCAGTAATTCTCTATACCTGGAGGTGAAGCGTAGCGCTTCATGCGCCACTGCAGGTTCTGCTGGACTGTCCGACACGTCTCCGCCATCCGATTCCCCCTCACTGCCTTCTGTATCATTGCTAAAGCTTCTGTTATGCCTCTTTTTATTGTCTTTTTTTTTTGGGGGGGGGGATTTGGTTGATATTTTTGGCCGATTGTCTGATGTCAGAGCTGCTCCCTGTTCAGATGCAGCATATGAACCAAAACAAATCAATCGCAGAAAAAAAGCAACACGAAGTGCGTCTTCTTTATCTTTTGGAGGTATAAATGCTTTGTAATATTATGTGTGTCATTGTTAGGACCTTATTTGCTTCAGAAACCTTATTTGCTTCAGAAAAACATACAAGACACATATTTAGGAAAAGTCAAAGAATTAGAGGACAGGGGAATTATTTTAACAGATTTATTTGAATTATAAAAACCCAAAAGGTCTGTCAGACCGTCTTGGCTGTTCTGGTGTTAACAACTGTGAAAAAAATACTGTTTTATATATATTACTTCAACCTTTTTCATTTATTATTCCATTCCACTATTCCACCAACCCCGTGTCCGCTCATAGAACGCTTCCCACCGCTCCACCGACGTTTGAGAAACGTTTAATCGCCGCCCGGGCAACGCAGCGAAGCAGCGGTGGTCCAGCGTTCAAGATTGCGTTGGCCTGGCGGACCCGAGCGTCCACGAACTTGCGTCTAGCGGTGCCAAACTTGGACTGGGCGTTGGTGGAGCGGGGGTGAACGTTGCCGGGGCGGAAAATTCAACGCTCCTCACCGCTCGGAATATTTTGTGCAGCTCAAAACTTTCGGAGCGGTGGGAGGGCCCCTCCGCTAACACCAGCGGTGGCCGAGCGTACACGGCGTTGCTTTAACGGAGGCCAACTTCTGTTAAACGGTGGTGAACGGTTACGAGCGGTGATGGATTTTTTTCACCGCTCCAGGGACGCTCCAGCCAAGTTCGGGCGGTGTGACCGGGCCCTAAGACGGGAGCAGCAGCAGACTTGCTCACGTTCGATCAATTCGAAGTGTGGAGGCGAGTAGTGTGGGTCTGCTCCTCTCTGCTCTGCCTGCAGCAGGGGGCGCTGCTGAGACTGACCGCTTGTGAGTGCTTGGGGACGGGGGAGGGGCTCGCGGCAGCACCCGCTGCTCGTTGAGGACAGCAACTAGACATCCTTTCACGTCTCCACAGCACCAGAAAAGGTCACTAGATTTGTCGCTAGTCGCTTTTGACAAAAAAAAGTCACCAAGAGGCTTTGGAAAGTCGCCAAATTTAGCGAGAAAGTCGTCACGTTGGTAACACTGGTTGACTCCAGGCCTCCTTTGCCTCCTGTCTGCTGTCTCAGAGGTGAGGCTTCTTCTTCAGTTGCTGACAGCTTGCAGGCAGCTTGCATTACATGCGGGTGCACTACCGCCACCTGCTGGTAGAGGTGAGGCTTGTCATGATACGCATGCGTTAAAAATTTTAATGAGATTAATTACATAAATTAATTAATCTCCATTAACGCATCATTTTTGACAACCTTACATATATACATATATATATATATATATATATATATATATGTATATGTGTGTATATGTATATATACATACATTTAATTTTCTCTTATGTTGTATGTATTTGTTAGTGTGTTATATGGTTTATTTTCTTTTAATGTTGCAAATCATAGAGTACCAAGCAGATTTTCATTGTTCTTTGTAACAGTGACAGTAAAGATCTATCTAAAATAAAAATATGCCGAAGACAATAAGGTTACTCACACAACAACTTTTTATTGTACAATTATTCCAGGAAAACTCACAACAGAGATAACATTTTATATGATTTAACATCAAGAAATATTACTGCAGTTTTGAATAAAAAACTATACTCCCTTTCACAAAATCTGAGGCTATGACTCAGTGAATAAGCAAAAATAAATACCCTCAAACAATTCAATGTTTCAATGGTTCAATAACTGCATTAATGATGTAACTGACTTTATAACCATCAAACTCAAGTTCTATTCAACTTCATGAGCATTCATAATTCAGTCTAATGTATCTTGATGCCTTGGCAGTTGTTTGTTGACTCTGCTGTGATGAACCATCAGTTTAAAGTTGGCATCAAAACTCTGCCTCTGTTGTTTGCTCAGTTGTCTAGCGTTCAAGCCCCTTTGTTCAAGATGGTTACGTTGCTCCATTTTTCATCACATCACTGTGGCCACAGATGTCATATGACTGTGAAACTTCATTTGCCTTCTGGTCACCGGTACTTTGGCTCCATCTACCGGCACGGATATATAACAACAATCCAGTCCTCAATTATAGTACGACCCCATTTCAGTTGCTGGAAAAAACTATTGTCTTATATTTGGGCCAATATGGTACTCCATTGCCCCACTGTATATCAATCAGAAATAGCAGAGAGCCTAGAACTGAACCCTGAGGCACTTTGTGTGTGATTCTTCACTAATTCTGTTCCTGTCTTTCTCTGCAGAGCTCCCGTCACCTTGAAACCATCTGCTGAAGTGGTTTGTTACAGCAACAGTGGACAGATTGGTGAGTGTTCTTAATAATATCAGGTTAATACTGAAACACATTCATTTTTATCTGCTTTAGTTTCATTGGGCTGAGTAGAAAGTGGAGCAGATCCCGATTATCAATCCATCACAGGCAGAAGGTGTGTCACACTTGTAGGCACAAAGGGAGGAGGTTAAACACCTGGAGAAAATGTGTCATGCTGAAGAACAGGGAACATCCCTGAACTGGACAGCTCTGGAGTCCCTGGCAGCTGTCAGTTCTGCCTACATTACTTTGCCAAATGCTTAAAGTCCAGGGAACTTCCTAATGAAGATTTAAATCATGGAGGAGAACTCCTCTGTTAGTAGTGACAGCGATTAGCTGGTGATGAGCTGAAGGTGGAGGCTCGAGGTCCACACCACCCTGAGCCATCTTGGTGGTCACAGCCGCCTTCAGCTGCTCTGCTCACTTCTGAGAGCTCAGAACAGGAAATCTGCTGACTTAAATCACCTCTGACCTTGATGTGAGCAGGTCTGTCTGGGTGATAGACTGCTCCCTGATTACTCCGACTTCTGCTCCATCAGGTCTCCATTATCATCCTGAATGAGTGGCTACTGATGGATGAGGCCTTTTCATCCATCCATCCATCCCTCCATCCATTTTCAACCACGTATCTGGAACTGGGTCGCGGGAGCAGCAGTCTAAGCAGCAACTTCCTGTCTTCGGACTTCCTGTCCTCAGACCTCCTATCCCCAGACTCTTCCTCCAGCTCATCCTGAAGGATCCAAAGACGTTGTCAGTCTAGCCCAGAGACAGAGTCTCGCCTGAGTGTCCTGCATATTCCCTGGGGCCTCCTCCCAGTGGGACATGTTGATAACTCCTCGCCAGTGAGGCGTCCATCCTAAACAGATGCTGAGCCTCCTCAGCTGGCTCCTCTGTATATGGAGGAGTAGTGGCTCTACACCAAGCTTCCTCCCTGATGACGTAGCTCCTCCACCCTGATGATGTAGCCCCTCCTCTGTGGTGACATAGCCCCTCCCCTTATCTCCAAGAGAGCACCCAGCCAACCTTACGAAGGAAGACCAATTCAGTCACTTGTTTCTGGATCTGGTCCTTTGGGTGCTGACTCAGAGCTCAAGACCAGAGGTGAGGGTAGAACAGAAACTAATCAGTAAATCCGGAGCTTCTCTTTTCAGCTTAGCTCCTTCTTCACCAAGACAAACTGATGCAACGACTGCATCACTGCAGACGCTGCACCAGTCTTCCAGTCAATCTCTCCTCCATCCTTACTCCACTTGTGAACAAAACCCTGAGATACTTAAACTCCTCCACCTTCTTCTGGTCCATGGCCTTGGATTTGTGGTGCTGACCCTCATCCCCATCACTTCACACTCTGCTGCAAACCACCCCAGTGCATGATGGTCCAGGTTCGATGGAGCACAGAGACTGGATGGCCCTTAAGAAGGGCCCACGGACGCTGTACTTCTGAAGCACCCCCATAACACACCACGATGGATGCGGTTAAACGCCTTCCCCCCAAATTACACTGGACGCGAAAGCGCCGCGCTGCATCCCAGAAGCACCGGTGTGCGCCACAGCCCTGTTGATCTGGTGATTCAGGTCTATTTTCTGCGCCACCACTTCAAAACCTCTGAAATTCACTGTCGCTGAGAAAGCACCAGACAGGAAGTTAAATCAGAACTTTCAAAATAAATCACAATGCACGACCTCATGGATGTAAATTTTTTCCTATATGTTGTTATTACGCCACCTTGGGAGGAAAGCATCAAGTCAACAGTGTCCCAGACAGTAGCAAACACAGAAGCTATTGTTTTTTTGTTTGTTTGTTTGTTTTTTACATATATAGAATAAACCAGACAAAAGTAATTCTTGGATAAAGAAAAGTTCTCATTTGAGATCAAAATATAAATCATGTAATCACCCTTGCTAGAAGTATTAAATCACAGAGTACTTGGCTGGGATGGGCAGAGCGACCTTGGAGAAGTGAAATGAGGTTTTTTTCTATTTGCTGTTTATATCATGTGTTATTGTGTGATATTGAGAGACGAGAGCCTCTCCGAGGAGCAGCCCTCCCCCTCCAGACGGCATGGCACTTCCAGTGTGCTTTGACTTGAAGACGCTGGCGCTGCGCAGCACTTTCGCGTCCGGTGGAATTTGGGGGTTCTCCAAATCAACAAATGTGAAGAGGTTGGCCAAACTCCCTTGAGCCCTTGAGCACCTTTTCACATGTTATGCTTTTATTGAAGCCATCTTCAAAGGGTTAGGTACACACACACACACACACGCTTTGTTTTTTATTTTATGTGTTTGTACCATGTTTGAAGAAGACGCTCAGCTGTTCCCTCCACTTTTGTTGGTGGACTTTCTTGTTTGATATCAGTGTGCCATCCAGGCTCTGGTCTCTGTTCTGTAGGATCTTCCCCTTCTCTCTGTGGAGCTTCACCACCCCGTCTTGGGCCATCCTGCAGCCCCACCCCTCCAGGAACCCGGCCAATCCTGGAGCTCTGCCTTGGCCTCGAGCCGCTCCACCCCCCCAGAGCACTGACTGATCACCTCCTCTGCCCTGACTACTCTCCTCCAGGCCTCCTCTCCTCCAGACCTCCTCCTCTCCTCCAGGCCTCTTCTCCTCCAGACCTCCTCCTCTCCTCCAGGCCTCTTCTCCTCCAGACCTCCTCCTCTCCTTCAGGTCTCTTCTCCTCCAGACCTCCTCCTCTCCTCCAGGCCTCTTCTCCTCCAGACCTCCTCCTCTCCTACAGACCTCCTCCTCTCCTCCAGGCCTCTTCTCCTCCAGACCTCCTCCTCTCCTACAGACCTCCTCCTCTCCTCCAGACCTCCTCCTCTCCTCCAGGCCTCTTCTCCTCCAGACCTCCTCCTCTCCTCCAGACCTCTTCTCCTCCAGACCTCCTCCTCTCCTACAGACCTCCTCCTCTCCTCCAGACCTCCTCCTCTCCTCCAGGCCTCTTCTCCTACAGACCTCCTCCTCTCCTACAGACCTCCTCCTCTCCTACAGACCTCCTCCTCTCCTACAGACCTCCTCCTTTCCTCCAGACCTTGTCCTCACCTCCAGACCTCCTCCTCTCCTACAGACCTCCTCCTTTCCTCCAGACCTTGTCCTCACCTCCAGACCTCCTCCTCGCTTCCAGAACTCTCCTGCAGACCTCCTCACCAGCTTTCAGCTCTTTCGGTCTCTTACACAGCGACACCGTGGAGGCAGGTGGAGGCTTGCTGAGCTGAGCCTGTCTGCAGTACCTGGTTGGTCCAGGGCAGGGGGACTGTGCCGTCCACCCAGCACACCAAGGCTCCTAGCTGAGGGTGGTCTTCCTCTAAGCTGAACCGGACTGTCCTGGACTCGCCACCATCCGCCAGAACAGGTGGACTGACTCTAAACTGTGCGATTTCTGCTTTTTTTTGTTGTTGTTGAATCCAAACTCCTTTGTAAACCTTCGACAGCTGGTTAATAATTGTATTTCAAACTTGACTTGGAAAAATTATCAAAGGAAAAAAAAAAGCATTCGTCTCTTGATCATTCTCCATATTGGTTTTTGGACATTTGTGTGCTTTTGTCTTTTCGTTTAGTGCATTGATTGTTATCAATGGATTACTATACAAAAATATGTAGTGAGTGTTTCTTTTTCACTCACATTATTTCAAGGCAAAAAATATATATTTACATTCTTCACAGCAGAGAATGGAGCTATCTGTAGTTATAATGGCGTTTGTGTATTTTTCAAAAGATTTACTTCTTGGTTTCCTGTTTCCCTTCTTCAAACTCCATGAAAACAAACACAAGAGGCAGGAGTCAAACTACAGCAGAGGAATTATGGTGTGTGTGTGTGTGTGTGTGTGTGTGTGTGTGTGTGCACGCGCGCGTCTGTGTCTGTCTTCTGTGCGTCTGTATGTCTCCCTCCATCCTTCACTTCCCTCAATGAAGTCCACAAATATGCTGTTCATCTGCAGGATTGTTACTGTGACCACACATCATCAGCAGGTTAAAGTTGTTCAAAGTCTCACAATAATCAGAACCAGCTCATGCTCCCTGTAAGTGGTGAACGATCCAAGGCTCTGCTTCACAATGTTCAATATTCTTCAGAAAGTGCCAACGCAAACGCTAACCCAAGGAACGACCGGCCACCAGAAGCTGTCTTATGGTTTCTCTTCATAACTCCAGAGGGAATATTTTTCAAAAACCGATCCAGGTTCTCACAGATACTTTATCAACACTCTCCACCACATATTAGCTGTTCTTCTCATGTAAAGTATAAATACATGAAAAATATACTTGAGTACAGTAACTAAGTATTTTTACTTAGTTACTCGACACCGTGTGTGTGTGTGTGTGTGTGTGTGTGTGTGTGTGTGTGTGTGTGTGTGTGTGTGTGTGTGTGTGTGTGTGTGTTTTCCTCCTGTTGAGTCCTGTTTGACTCGTGTCTCCTCTGAACTCTTCAGTTCTCTTATAAAATCAGTTGTTGGTTGATTTCTCTGCTCTGTTGGTCTCCATGCAGAGATCTGGTTCACATGTCATGATTTCATGATGTCCTGATTTGTTGAGGTCATGATTTCATGATTTTGTCTTTTCATGCCATCATGATTCTGTGATGTTATGATTTCATGATGTCATGATTTCATGGTGTCATGATTGCCTGTATTCCTGTATATAGCAGATGATCTAAGGGAGAAATTTATGCAGCTGTGGGAGGAAAATGTTGCTTGATTTTTATCTGAGGTGATTTTTCATGTTTTCACTTCCTACATGAAGAAGAAGTTGACTTTTTTTGAACTTCTGGACTTTCTGAATAATGTTTCATGTTAAACTGACACCATATGTAAAAGATTGAAGATAAAAGTAGGGGAACCTTCAGAGTGGGCAGATAATAGCCATAAACATAACAGTGGGTTTCAGTTTGAGGTTTGGAGAGTCTCTATCTAAAACACATTGAGCCTCATTTTTACTGAGGAAGACTGTGTGAGCACACTGTATGGACAGCTCCTCATCGTTTGGATGGTTCTACAGGAGTTATAGCCATATATTAATTCACCACGTGGACATCAATCAGCTATAATATACAGTGTTGTGCCAAATGAAAGTTTTTGAGGGATGAGTGAAGAGCGTGTTGTTGGAAGTGATCAGCGTTCGATGCAAAAGAAGCACTTTGGGAAAATGAACAAGCATTACTGCTGAAATCACTGGAATCAAAAGTGAATACTACTTTGGTGTAGTGTGTTTTGTTTGTCCACTTTGAGTCAAATCAATATTGTTGAAATCGAGTCATCTCAAAGAAAAAACAATTTCACATAATTTAGTGTAGATGCTTTTGATGTTTTCAGGTTAGAAATAAATATTCCTGTTTCTAAACTCCAACAGGGGCATGTTGGTGTCTGGGTGGAGCTGCAGCTCCCCAAACTTGAGGCTAAAAACCCTGTCGGTGCAGAAACAGACAATATTTTAGACCAGTCTCACATATTCCACCTTCAAACCAACCGAAAATGAGGTGCTGGGATGTGATTTTTCATGGTTACACCATCAAAAACACCAAAATGTAGTTCTCAAAGCATTCACAATGACAACAGGCTGATGTTCCTAACCCAGATGTTATCCAACCAATGGGGTGAAACAGACGTTTCTGACGCACTCCTGTACTTTCTGATGTTTTTAGCTGATTCCAAACATTCTGTTAGGCAGGATAACCCCCAAATTCCACAGCGTCCGTCAGCGCTCCACTCAGCTCCGCTCCGCTCTGGTCAGACCCCCGCAGCAAATGTGTTACTATTTTAATGACTGTAGCTGATTCCACAGGGTTTGTTGCGCCACTTCTGGCTCCGTCTGGGTCAGCTCCGCTCCGTCAGCCCAAAATAGAGTCAAGGTCTATTTTTCTCTCCGGTCCGGTCTGACCAGATCTCCGTACGCATAAATTTCCACAGTTCAGAGCACACCAAACAGGAAACCGAACTCCGACAACCTCCGGCTATACAAAATAAAATCATTTTGTCTTTATTAAAAACTTTAAACTGTTTAAAGATGTTTTATTTCTCCGTTTCTGCATGTTTACACAGCTTCATATATGGCCTATTTGTAGGCTGTTGTCCATAAATATCATGTTTTCTACAAAATACACATTCAGGACCATGTATGCCTTTTATTCTGAATGACCCAAATGTCAACATCCTGTCGCACGAAATTCAGCATCTTGAAGCACAACTATGGATGAAGAGACGCTGATTTTGGAAGTGGAGAATCATAAGATTTTATACGACCCCAGTCATCCTTTCTACAAGGATGTACAGAGAAAAATGCAAGTGTGGGCTCAGAGTGCTCAACTTTTGGGGGTCGATGGTAAGTAGCGAATGGCTTCTCTGCTTCTCCGGCCTGGCAGAACAGAGGCGCAGTGGAGCAAAGCGGATGCTGTGGGTTTTGAAAAAACGGAGAAAAGCGGAGCACAGCTGTGGAATTTTGGGGTAAGACATCCTTCATGACTATCTGGGGAAACATTTAGCCTCTTTCTCACCTCATACTGATGTATTTTTGTGAAAAATGCATAAATCCTAAATGTGAAACTTTCAACTGAAGTATTTCTGCATTCTGGCTGAAAATCATTCAAACCAATAATATTGAACTTTGTGTGTTTTGGGGCTTTTTTTCCTCTTTCTTTAAGTTTGTTGCTTAATGTACATTTCCAGTCTACTAAGTTTAGCTACCATGAGCAGAAACACGCACGCACGCACACACACACACACACACACACACACACACACACACAGGGATGCTGATCAGATGCTGTTTGATGTGAGGCTGCTCCCGGTCTGTGGATGTAAAGCAGAGCTGAATCTGCAGCAGTCCAGATGTTTTTGGTCTTTGTCACTGTACAGATTCATCACGTCTTTGCTTCATGAGTGGAGGTTAAACAGCAGGTCTTCAGACTACAGATTGATTGTTGGTGGTTTCCTGTTTCGTCTCTGCGTTTGGAGCCTGGTCATGACACCGTGACGCCCTGATGATGTCTCGCTGTTGTCACTCGGCAACACTGAATGCTGTTGGATGTAGTTATGCATAAACTTTTTGGTGAATTTAATCAATAAATTCAAAGTAGAAGTCTGGCTTTTGTGTGACTTTGTCTTCTTTTTAAGTGAGATGCTCCACTCACTTCAGTCTTCATTCACATGTCAGAATATTCAACTTCACCAGAGAACACGGACCTGAGATAACATATACCTCGGTGGATATATAAACCATCAGAGAAAGGGCTGGAGGGCTACTCTTCGACTGTAGGTCTTCAAGGAGGTGGTTGAATGCTTCCCTCCCTTGTGTTTTACTCACTTGCAGCTTTGTCCATCTCTCTTGGAGCTCCACTCTGCTTGACTCAGAATCGAATTGAGCAACAGGTCTCAATGGGTGGGTGTGTGGCTGGAGCCCTGATGTGAGGGGGGCATGTGCCTGGAGCCCCTGTCCACATTTTGGGATTTCTGATGGCCGTGCCGCTGCTCCACAAACCTCGCCCCTACCGCCCGGCCGCTAAGGTGGAGAAGATCATTGCCGACCTGACGCCAGCTGTGGAATGAGCTCAGGAAGAAGGACGACCTGCTGGAGAAGGCTCAGACGTTGACGATCGACCAATCTATGGTGCTATCATCATTAATGGCCGCCGCCGCTTCGGCACCCTGCGCTCCTTCCTGCTCCACACCAGAGCACTGTTCCTGGGCTGAGGTGGTAGTGCGAGACCACGAGCCTCGGCCCACCGCAGCTCCGCCTCCACTACCCCTCTCCAACCGCTGCCTCGCCCTGACGCAGCACAATGGCAACAACATGGTGGATGATGAAGGCCCGCGGACTGCTGCGGCTGCTACCGCACCCTCCGGTGGGCCCACGGCCCGCTGCCAGGATCCTAACAAGACTTAGAGGGGACTCGGTGGTCCTAGAGGGTACACCCTGGACAGGTCGTCGGTCTGTCGCAGAGAAGAACAAGAACAAAAACCCACAATAGTCAAATGTGGACTGTTAAATATTCGATCACTCTCCTCCAAATCCTGCTTATTGGCGACTTAATAACTGATCATATTTTAGATATATTAAACCTCACTGAAACCTGGCTAAGGAAGGATGAATATCTCAGTTTAAATGAAGCAACATGTCAACTATCATATTCCCCAGAATCTGGCCGAGGCGGTGGAGCAGCGTCCATTTACAACTCTAAACTTCTAATCAGTCCTGGAACTAAAATTAAGCATAAAACCTTCTAGAGTCTCACTCTGAATCTCACTAACTCCAGCTGGAAAACACAGAAGCCAGTCCTGCTGGCTGGAGTGTATCCCCCCCCCCCGCTCCACACTCTGAATTTTTGTCTGAATGTTCAGACTTTCTCTCCAGTTTAGTCTGAAGCTCAGATCAAATCATTGTAGTTTAGACTTTAATCTTCATGTAGATGTTGACACTGACAGCCTGAACATTACTTTCAGATCACTACTTGATACAACTGTTTTTTCTCAGAAGGTGAATAAACCTACTCATCACTTTAATCTCACCCTCCACCTTGTTCTCACCTATGGTATTGACATTGGCCAATTAACAACCCTGTACTGTCTGATCACTTCCTGTTACCATTTGAGTTTACATTAGCTGGTTTTAAAGTACCTGGGAAAAAAACTTAAACTTAGAAGATGTCTGTCAGAGGATAATGTGACCAAATTCAAGGAAATGATCCATCAACATTAACCTCACTCCCATCTGTTGGCCCAGTGGACAGCAGTATTAGCATTAGCATTAGCATTAGCAGCAGTATCAGCCCCACTCAGGGTGATTTAGTCGTAGATGAAGTGGCAGCTTCACTCTGCTCCACACTGGGCTCAGTTGCTCCCCTGAAGTTAATAACATGAACCCTCAGGAGACGAGCTCCATGTTACAACAAACAACTGCGAACATTAAAAAGATCAGCTGGAAAACTAGAGAGGAAATGGCATCTAACCCAACTAGAAGTATTTTGTACTGCCTGGCAAGATAGTCTGTTAACTTATAAAAAAAAATTACGTAAAACTCGAACTGCCTACTATTCATCCTGAATAGAAGAAAACCAGAACAGCCCCAGGTTCCTCTTTAATACCAGAGCCAGGCTGACAGGAAGTCCCAGCTCTGTTGAGCCTCAGATCCCCTCAGCCTTAAAGGAATACTCCGAAGATTTTGGACCCACGCCCTATCCCGATCATTTACACAGTGAGATAAGCTCATAAATACCTTTTTTGTGTCTGTGCGTCCAGCCGCTGGCTCCCAGCTGTTAGCATCGTAGTTAGCTCAGCTCAACTGCAGGAGGTGAAGAGGAGACAGCCAGACTGACGAAAGTGGACAAAATACTCCAGTGGTCCATGGGACGGCGTATTAGGACGTGAAGTAAATCTGAATGGTTATAAAACATTTTAAAAGACGTGTTTTCTTTTCAATCCATTAAAATTTTTGATACACACAGACCTGCGCATGCGCAGTGCTCCGCAGAAGGATATTCCAGAGCACAGCAGTAGAAGCCATAGTGTAACCCATGTTACCTGACTGCCCATGAATGCACCACACCACGTCATCCCACCTTTTGCACTGATTGGCCCACGCCACTAGAGGGCACTAAACAAAAATGGCCGAGCCCAAGCTCACTTCCGGTTTCTCCGGCTGTGACCAATGACGTAAAGCCTAGACCGCTCACTGCCCCCTGAGAGACGGCAAATCGCAGCTGATTTCCGGTAGTGGCAAGAAGCGGATTCAGAGCGGGATCCAGCACGGTGTGTGACTTTGTGTTTCGTGATTTACCAAGGTGCAGTAAACTTCTGTGTTGGAATCAAGTCACAATGCTTGAGATACATTGTGAACACCAAGCCAGGAGACCCTAGACCAGCACTGGCTGGGTTCTTCAGGGACTGCAGCTGAGCAGGATCTCCTCAGGAGAGAGCCCAGTTAGCATGGCTCACCATTCCCCCTGTGCCTGTGGTCTCACTCTGACCTTGTGATGGGTGACAAGGCTATTTTTGTCATCAGATATTATGTGTAAATGAAGTAGAAATCTGTTTGAGAAGGTGAAGCAGTGTTTCCTGCAGGAAAAAAGTTTGGCCGGGGGGAGCGTGTGGCGTCACTGCTAACGCTGTGAACGGCTAACGCTGCTAACGTTGCAGTGTTCAACTGTCGGAGAGTTTTATTTTTTAATTGATCTCCTCTTCGTTGTCCGGAGACATTTCGCCACATTGGTCCATCTGTTGTGTGATGAATTTGTCCGTTTGAGAAGATTTCACACTGCGAATTTGACTAACATCAAACTACAGGGGGTGTCTTTGAGGAAGTCCTTAGCAAAAACAGTACTGTTCCGAAATCAGTAACAAAGGTGTGCACACGCAGTGCTGTTGAAACAGAAGTCACAAAGACAAGTGTATCCTGTGACTATGGAATGTGCAATTAACATGTCATTGTGTGCATTTTTTCATTTACTGTGAATAAACTTTTAATTTTTATTGCAATTACTGTTTCATGCTTTCATTTTTTTCCACTTCTTGTCTTCCTTTGGCTGTTTCACTCAATCTGTTGTAATTATTCTAGAAATGAGTGTCCATTGTATTCAATGGACCCCCACTGGTTAAATTGACTTCGTTTTTTATTCCACTACTTTATTTTTTACATTTCACTCTGGAAAAACCTCTGTGTACGTTAAGGTATTCAGTTCAGTTCAGTTCTTTATTGAGCTTTAAAGCATTATTACATACACATATTACATAAATACTGTGCATGTTCTGACTGCAACAATTGCTCCTCCAGAAACTTTTTAACGCCATTTTTGTGGGAGGGAAAAGGGTTAGGGTTAGGGTTAGGGTTAGGGTTAGGGTTAGGGTTAGGGTTAGGTCCTGGCATTGTGATCATCTATGAATGTTTATAACTATAGCTACACATGTTATAATGGCATTATAATACTTTATGAATGTACTTATAATGTGTTATGCAGGGGGGCTTCAAGGAAAGTGTTACCCATTGTCCTATGATGATGCGTTCACGGTGCTGATGATGGTGCGTTTATTGTCCTGTGATGGTGCGTTCATTGTCAAGTGATGATTCATTCATTGTCCTGTGATGATGCGTTCACTGTTCTATGATGATGCGTTCACGGTGCTGATGATGGTGCGTTCCTTGTCCTGTGATGATGCCTTCAATGTCCTGTGATGATGCGTTCACTGTCCTGTGATGATGCGTTCATTGTCCGGTGATGATGCGTTCACGGTGCTGATGATGGTGCGTTCATTGTCCTGTGATGATGCGTTCATTGTCCTGTGATGATGCGTTCACTGTCCTGTGATGATGCGTTCATTGTCCTGTGATGATGCGTTCACGGTGCTGATGATGGTGCGTTCATTGTCCTGTGATGATACCTTCATTGTCCTTTGATGATGCGTTCACTGTCCTGTGATGATGCGTTCACTGTCCTGTGATGATGCCATCACTGTGCTGTGATGATGCGTTCACTGTCCTGTGATGATGCGCTCACTGTGCTGTGATGATGCGTTCATTGTCCTGTGATGATGCGTTCATTGTCCTGTGGTGATGCGTTCAATGTCCTGTGATGATGCGTTCATTGTCCTGTGATGATGCGTTTATTGTCCTGTGATGATGCGTTCACTGTCCTGTGATGATGCGTTCACTGTGCTGATGATGGTGCGTTCCTTGTCCTGTGATGGTGCGTTCATTGTCAAGTGATGATTCATTCATTGTCCTGTGATGATGCGTTCATTGTCCTGTGATGATGCGTTCATTGTCCTGTGGTGATGCGTTCATTGTCCTGTGATGATGCGTTTACTGTCCTGTGATGATGCGTTCACTGTCCTGTGATGATGCGTTCACGGTGCTGATGATGGTGCGTTCCTTGTCCTGTGATGATGCCTTCACTGTCCTGGGATGATGCGTTCATTGTCCTGTGATGATGCGTTCACTGTGCTGTGATGATGCGTTCACTGTCCTATGATGATGCGTTCACGGTGCTGATGATGGTGCGTTCCTTGTCCTGTGATAATGAGTTCACTGTCCTGTGATGGTGCGTTCATTGTCAAGTGATGATTCATTCATTGTCCTATGATGATGCGTTCACGGTGCTGATGATGGTGCGTTTATTGTCCTGTGATGATGCGTTCATTGTCAAGTGATGATTCATTCATTGTCCTGTGATGATGCGTTCACTGTTCTATGATGATGTGGTCACGGTGCTGATGATGGTGCGTTCCTTGTCCTGTGATGATGCCTTCATTGTCCTGTGATGATGCGTTCACTGTCCTGTGATGATGCGTTCATTGTCAAGTGATGATTCATTCATTGTCCTGTGATGATGCGTTCACTGTTCTATGATGATGCGTTCACGGTGCTGATGATGGTGCGTTCCTTGTCCTGTGATGATGCCTTCATTGTCCTGTGATGATGCGTTCACTGTCCTGTGATGATGCGTTCACTGTCCTGTGATGATGCGTTCGCGGTGCTGATGATGATGCGTTCACGGTGCTGATGATTTTGCGTTCAATGTCCTGTGATGATGCGTTCACTGTGCTGTGATGATGCGTTCACTGTAATATGATGATGTGGTCACGGTGCTGATGATGGTGTGTTCATTGTCCTGTGATGATGCATTCATTGTCCTGTGGTGATGCGTTCATTGTCCTGTGATGATGCGTTCATTGTCTTGTGATGATGCGTTCACTGTCCTGTGATGATGCGTTCATTGTCCTGTGATAATGAGTTCACTGTCCTGTGATGATGCGTTCACGGTGCTGATAATGATTCTTTCATTGTCCTGTGATGATGCGTTCACGGTGCTGATGATGGTGCGTTCATTGTCCTGTGATCATGCCTTCATTGTCCTGTGATGATGCGTTCACTCTCCTATGATGATGCGTTCACTGTCCTATGATGATGGTGCGTTCATTGTCCTGTGATGATGTGTTCATTGTCCTGTGATGATGCGTTCACTGTCCTGTGATGATGCCTTCATTGTCCTGTGATGATGCGTTCACTGTCCTTTGATGATTCTTTCACTGTCCTGTGATGATGCATTTATTGTCCTGTGATGATGAGTTCACTGTCCTGTGATGATGCGCTCACGGAGCTGATAATGATGCCTTCATTGTCCTGTGATGATGCTTTCATTGTCCTGTGATGATGCGTTCACTGTCCTGTGATGATGCACTGACGGTGCTGATAATGATGCCTTCATTGTCCTGTGATGATGCTTTCATTGTCCTGTGATGATGCGTTCAATGTCCTGTGATGATGCGTTCACTGTGCTGTGATGATGCGTTCACTGTGCTGTGATGATGCGTTCATTGTCCTGTGATGATGCGTTCATTGTCCTGTGATGATGCGTTCACTGTGCTGTGATGATGCGTTCACTGTCCTATGATGATGCGTTCACTGTCCTGTGATGATGCGTTCATTGTCCTGTGATGATGCGTTCACTGTGCTGTGATGATGCGTTCACTGTCCTGTGATGATGCGTTCACAGTGCTGATAATGATGCTTTCATTGTCCTGTGATGATGCGTTCACTGTGCTGTGATGATGCGTCCACTGTCCTGTGATGATGCCTTCATTGTCCTGTGATGATGCGTTCATTGTCCTGTGATGATGCGTTCACGGTGCTGATGATGGTGCGTTCATTGTCCTGTGATGATGCCTTCATCGTCCTGTGATGATGCGTTCACTGTTCTATGATGATGCGTTCGCGGTGCTGATGATGGTGCGTTCCTTGTCCTGTGATGATGCCTTCATTGTCCTGTGATGATGCGTTCACTGTCCTGTGATGATGCGTTCATTGTCCTGTGATGATGCGTTCACGGTGCTGATGATGGTGCGTTCATTGTCCTGTGATGATGCGTTCATTGTAATATGATGATGCGTTCACGGTGCTGATGATGGTGCTTTCCTTGTCCTGTGATGATGCGTTCATTGTCCTGTGATGATGCGTTCACTGTCCTGTGATGATGCGTTCATTGTTCTGTGATGATGCGTTGACTGTCCTATGATGATGCGTTCACTGTGCTGTGATGATGCGTTCACTGTGCTGTGATGATGCGTTCACTGTCCTGTGATGATGCGTTCGCGGTGCTGATTATGATGCGTTCACGGTACTGATGATGTTGCGTTCATTGTCCTGTGATGATGCGTTCACGGTGCTGATGGTGCGTTTATTGTCCTGTGATGGTGCGTTCATTGTCAAGTGATGATTCGTTCATTGTCAAGTGATGATGCATTCATTGTCCTGTGATGCTGCGTTCACTGTCCTGTGATGATGCGTTCCTTGTCCTGTGATGATGCATTCATTGTCCTGTGATGATGCCTTCATTGTCCTTTGATGATGCGTTCACTGTCCTGTGATGATGCGTTCATTGTCCTGTGATGATGCGTTCACTGTCCTGTGATGGTGCGTTCATTGTCCTGTGATGATGCGTTCATTGTCCTGTGATGATGCGTTCATTGTAATATGATGATGTGGTCACGGTGCTGATGATGGTGCGTTCCTTGTCCTGTGATGATGCGTTCATTGTCCTGTGATGATGCGTTCACTGTCCTGTGATGATGCGTTCATTGTTCTGTGATGATGCGTTCACTGTCCTGTGATGATGCGTTCACTGTGCTGTGATGATGCGTTCACTGTGCTGTGATGATGCGTTCACTGTCCTGTGATGATGCGTTCGCGGTGCTGATTATGATGCGTTCACGGTGCTGATGATGTTGCGTTCATTGTCCTGTGATGATGCCTTCATTGTCCTGTGATGATGCGATCACTGTCCTGTGATGATTCTTTCACTGTCCTGTGATGATGCATTCATTGTCATGTGATGATGAGTTCACTGTCCTGTGATGCTGCGTTCACTGTGCTGATGATGATGTGTTCACTGTCCTGCGATGATGCGCTCACGGTGCTGATAATGATGCCTTCATTGTCCTGTGATGATGCTTCATTGTCCTGTGATGATGCGTTCACTGTCCTGTGATGATGCGTTCACTGTCCTGTGATGATGCGTTCACGGTGCTGATAATGTTGCCTTCATTGTCCTGTGATGATGCGTTCATTGTCCTGTGATGATGCGTTCACTGTCCTGTGATGATGAGTTCACTGTCCTGTGATGATGCGCTCACGGTGCTGATAATGATGCCTTCATTGTCCTGTGATGATGCGTTCATTCTTCTGTGATGATGCGTTCACTGTCCTGTGATGATGCCTTCATTGTCCTGTGATGATGCTTTCATTGTCCTGTGATGATGCGTTCACTGTCCTGTGATGATGCGTTCACTGTGCTGTGATGATGCGTTCACTGTGCTGTGATGATGCAATCACTGTCCTGTGATGATGCGTTCACTGTGCTGATGATGGTTCGTTTATTGTCCTGTGATGGTGCGTTCATTGTCAAGTAATGATTCGTTCATTGTCAAGTGATGATGCGTTCATTGTCCTGTGATGATGTGTTCACTGTGCTGTGATGATGCGTTCATTGTCCTGTGATGATGCGTTCACTGTGCTGATGATGGTGCGTTCATTGTCCTGTGATGATGCCTTCATCGTCCTGTGATGATGCATTCACTGTTCTATGATGATGCGTTCGCGGTGCTGATGATGGTGCGTTCATTGTCCTGTGATGATACCTTCATTGTCCTGTGATGATTCATTCATTGTCCTATGATGATGCGTTCACGGTGCTGATGATGGTGCATTCCTTGTCCTGTGATGCTGCGTTCACTGTCCTGTGATGATGCGTTCACTGTCCTGTGATGATGCTTTCACTGTCCGATGATGATGCGTTCACGGTGCTGATGATGGTGCGTTCATTGTCCTGTGATGATGCGTTCACTGTCCTGTGATGATGCGTTCACTGTCCTGTGATGATGCCTTCATTGTCCTGTGATGATGCCTTCATTGTCCTGTGGTGATGCGTTGACTGTCCTGTGATGATGCGTTCATTGTCCTGTGATGATGCGTTCACTGTCCTGTGATAATGCGTTCACTGTCCTGTGATGATGCGTTCATTGTAATATGATGATGTGGTCACGGTGCTGATGATGGTGCGTTCCTTGTCCTGTGATGATGCGTTCATTGTCCTATGATGATGCGTTCACTGTCCTGTGATGATGCGTTCACTGTCCTGTGATGATGCTTTCGCTGTCCGATGATGATGCGTTCACGGTGCTGATAATGGTGCGTTGATTGTCCTGTGATGATGCGTTCACTGCCCTGTAATGATGCGTTCACTGTCCTGTGATGATGCCTTCATTGTCCTGTGATGATGCCTTCATTGTCCTGTGGTGATGCGTTGACTGTCCTGTGATGATGCGTTCATTGTCCTGTGATGATGCGTTCACTGTCCTGTGATGATGCGTTCACTGTCCTGTGATGATGCGTTCACTGTCCTGTGATGATGCGTTCACTGTGCTGTGATGATGCGTTCACTGTCCTGTGATGATGCGTTCACGGTGCTGATGGTGCGTTTATTGTCCTGTGATGGTGCGTTCATTGTCAAGTGATGATTCATTCACTGTCCTATGATGATGCGTTCACTGTCCTATGATGATGGTGCGTTCATTGTCCTGTGATGATGTGTTCATTGTCCTGTGATGATGCGTTCACTGTCCTGTGATGATGCCTTCATTGTCCTGTGATGATGCGTTCACTGTCCTTTGATGATTCTTTCACTGTCCTGTGATGATGCATTTATTGTCCTGTGATGATGAGTTCACTGTCCTGTGATGATGCGCTCATGGAGCTGATAATGATGCCTTCATTGTCCTGTGATGATGCTTTCATTGTCCTGTGATGATGCGTTCACTGTCCTGTGATGATGCGCTGACGGTGCTGATAATGATGCCTTCATTGTCCTGTGATGATGCGTTCACTGTCCTGTGATGATGCGTTCACTGTGCTGTGATGATGCGTTCACTGTGCTGTGATGATGCGTTCACTGTCCTGTGATGATGCGTTCATTGTCCTGTGATGATGCGTTCACTGTGCTGTGATGATGCGTTCACTGTCCTGTGATGATGCGTTCACTGTCCTGTGATGATGCGTTCATTGTCCTGTGATGATGCGTTCACTGTGCTGTGATGATGCGTTCAATGTCCTGTGATGATGCGTTCACAGTGCTGATAATGATGCTTTCATTGTCCTGTGATGATGCGTTCACTGTGCTGTGATGATGCGTCAACTGTCCTGTGATGATGCCTTCATCGTCCTGTGATGATGCGTTCACTGTTCTATGATGATGCGTTCGCGGTGCTGATGATGGTGCGTTCCTTGTCCTGTGATGATGCCTTCATTGTCCTGTGATGATGCGTTCACTGTCCTGTGATGATGCGTTCATTGTCCTGTGATGATGCGTTCACTGTCCTGTGATGATGCGTTCACTGTCCTATGATGATGCGTTCACGGTGCTGATGATGGTGCGTTCATTGTCCTGTGATGATGCGTTCACTGTGCTGTGATGATGCGTTCACTGTGCTGTGATGATGCGTTCACGGTCCTGTGATGATGCGTTCACGGTGCTGATGGTGCGTTTATTGTCCTGTGATGGTGCGTTCATTGTCAAGTGATGATTCATTCATTGTCCTATGATGATGCGTTCACGGTGCTGATGATGGTGCGTTTATTGTCCTGTGATGGTGCGTTCATTGTCAAGTGATGATTCGTTCATTGTCAAGTGATGATGCATTCATTGTCCTGTGATGCTGCGTTCACTGTCCTGTGATGATGCGTTCCTTGTCCTGTGATAATGCATTCATTGTCCTGTGATGATGCCTTCATTGTCCTGTGATGATGCCTTCATTGTCCTGTGGTGATGCGTTGACTGTCCTGTGATGATGCGTTCATTGTCCTGTGATGATGCGTTCACTGTCCTGTGATGATGCGTTCACTGTCCTGTGATGATGCGTTCACTGTCCTGTGATGATGCGTTCACTGTGCTGTGATGATGCGTTCACTGTCCTGTGATGATGCGTTCACGGTGCTGATGGTGCGTTTATTGTCCTGTGATGGTGCGTTCATTGTCAAGTGATGATTCATTCATTGTCCTATGATGATGCGTTCACTGTCCTATGATGATGGTGCGTTCATTGTCCTGTGATGATGTGTTCATTGTCCTGTGATGATGCGTTCACTGTCCTGTGATGATGCCTTCATTGTCCTGTGATGATGCGTTCACTGTCCTTTGATGATTCTTTCACTGTCCTGTGATGATGCATTTATTGTCCTGTGATGATGAGTTCACTGTCCTGTGATGATGCGCTCACGGAGCTGATAATGATGCCTTCATTGTCCTGTGATGATGCTTTCATTGTCCTGTGATGATGCGTTCACTGTCCTGTGATGATGCGCTGACGGTGCTGATAATGATGCTTCATTGTCCTGTGATGATGCGTTCATCTGTCCTGTGATGATGCGTTCACTGTCCTGTGATGAATGCGTTCACTGTGGCCTGTGATGAATGCGTTCACTGTGCCTGTGATAGTATGCCGTTCATTGTCCTGTGATGATGCGTTCACTTGGGTCTGTGATGAATGCGTTCACTGTCCTGTGGATGATGAGTGTCACTTGTCCTGTGATGATGGCGTTCACTGTTCTGATGATGGATGCGTTCACTTGTGCCTGTGATGGAATGCGTTCAATTGTAATGATGATGGTCGTTCATTGCAAGTGATGATGCGTTCTTGTCTGTGTGATGCTTCACTGTCCTGTGATGATGCGTTCATTGTGCCTGTGATGATGCAGTCACTGTCCTTGATGATGGGCCGTTCATTCGTCCTGTGATGAATGCCGTTCACTGTTCTAGTGAGATGCGTTCAGCGTTGCATGAATGATCGGTGCGGTCCGGTGTCCGGATGATGAGTGAGTTCATTGTCCTGTGATTGATGCGTTCATCTGTCCTGTGTATTATGCGTTCACTGTCATGTGATGATGCGTTCACTGTCCTGTGATGATGCGTTCACTGTCCTATGATGATGCGTTCACGGTGCTGATGATGGTGCGTTCATTGTCCTGTGATGATGCGTTCACTGTGCTGTGATGATGCGTTCACTGTGCTGTGATGATGCGTTCACTGTCCTGTGATGATGCGTTCACGGTGCTGATGGTGCGTTTATTGTCCTGTGATGGTGCGTTCATTGTCAAGTGATGATTCATTCATTGTCCTATGATGATGCGTTCACGGTGCTGATGATGGTGCGTTTATTGTCCTGTGATGGTGCGTTCATTGTCAAGTGATGATTCATTCATTGTCCTGTGATGATG